>NC_142932.1:123446207-123513707 GCF_046866305.1 Octopus bimaculoides | reverse complement strand
CCCTCTTGATATATATATATATATATATATATATATACGTCAAAAATAAAATGAAGGTGATGCAAACATGACATGCATCAGCCGGTAGACATTTCATTATGTCTATTTAATCCAAAAGAAAAGAGAGTATTATAAGAATATGTACACATGCAAAGACTGTGTGCTACACAAATACATACTAGTAATAATAATAGTAGTAATACATAAAAGAGTAAACGATTAAAGGTTCAGATCCTTACGGTAGTTTCCGTCAAGGGTCCACGATATCCTCCATGCAGGCTTCTGATGTTTCTGATTTGCATTCTGTTCATGGAGAACCCACTTATCCAACTTTTTCATTTTACCCTTTTGAATTAAGTAAGTCATTATTGTCTGCTTGCTAGCACCAAACAACAACGCTAATTCACGGGCACTTTGAGATGTATCTGACTGGACGGAGGGTTTCAGTTCGTCATTAACCACCTTTGTGTCTGTTCGACCGCGTTGCTCATTTCTGAGGTCAGTTGCCAGAACGAAACTTTACAAACCAACTTGTTACTGTCTCATGTGTAATAACATTACAATGAAATACTCCATTAATATTCCGAGCTGTCTGTGATGTTGTATTTCCAAGAAAGAACAGATATTTCAAAACTGTGCGAATTTCCGACATACCTATTTCTAAACAAGAATAGCATAAAACGATTTATAAATAATTTATAAAGCGCAAAATGTGTTGGAATAAAGAAATAGATGTATCGGCTTTCTAACAAACGATAAAGATTGTCAAAATATAATAATGGCGCAAAATGAGCAGCTGTCAAAGTTTACCATATACCTTGACGACCTTATATTTCAAATTTATGAAAATCAGTGTAAACTGTGAAACCGGTTAAATCTTGAAATATAATAATAAAACAAATATTTTAATTATATATATGTACACACACACATATATATACACGTATATATTATATTTCTATACATATACACATACATACTCTCACACACACGCACTCACACACATATATGGATATGCATACGCAGGTATTGATACATATACAGTACATATTTATGTGTTAATATTTTAATCCGAAGATTTTATCAATTACGACCAGTAGCGTGCATATATTTCAATATAATATACAAAACTTATTTGGATCTCTTAGCCACACATTCGTAGCAAAATTTCGTCTTCCGCGTAGACTTAAATGACCAGTTTTTCGATATGTGCCTCATCAGCCAGATGTAGCTTGAACGTTGAGCCTAGACAAAACTGGCGTCGAAGATTCACATGCACGAATGAGATGATTTTCTTTAGGATAATAGAGGGTTAAAGAGATTATCTCCAATGAAATACATAGCAGTGCCCAGCATGTTTGGCATCTGAACCTTCCTAGACGTTTTGAGAATAAAATTGTGGATAATCGTTCCTGAACTCATAGGACAGGTTGAATATAAAGATATTTTGTCAGTTGGCAGATTTAAACACCGATTATCAAACAATTTGTTCACGGAAAGCATGGAAAATGTCCGAGGCTTTTTCTAGGGTCAATATTCTGGATGCATCCAATTGATAACATACAACAGTTTGAACATCGGTGTCACGATAACGTGCGCCAATGAGACACCTGTGTTGAACATAATGTCGTCTTAGAAAGAAGTTATTTTTCTATGATATACAATACAGTGACCCACAGAGTTTGCGTCGAAAGCTGTTTGGACGTCTTAAGAATAAATATGGGTATAATCGAGAAAAGAAATGATCACAGAGAAAAATTCAGAAGCAAAACTAGAAAAAGAAATTGTTTTTTGCACGCGTGTCCTAGATGCTTCGTTGAATTGTAACGGACATGTTGCACTGGCATACATGGATTTTGGTGGAATAGAAAAGAGGTTTCCACAAGCGGGAGTGTGGCGCCTGACAGAGTGAGAGGGTACGCCGCCTTATTTATCTATCACAATGTACGGCTAAATCCGCAGATTAGTATAGAGACAATGTTTACTTGGAATGCAATATTTGCAATCAATATTCGCATGTCAATAAGATCTTTACACATGATTTAAGCGATTTCCTGATAATTAAAAGGAAGAGAAAAGAAGTTTATCATAGCTATATTGAAGGCTACTCAATAACTATGAAGCGAAGATTTATGAAAGTATATAACAGCTTAGCTTGTGGTGGAACACAAATAGTGGCAGCAGTCCAGCTAGAGAGGAGAGAAAGCGTTCAGAAACGAATTACTAACTAAACGATATATACAAATGGTGATTTAATTCACGTACACACACCCAGCGCATATGTGTGTACGTATGTATGTATGTATATACGTCTTCATATTTTTACACATTTGCTCACACTTTTGTGCAACTAAGTGCGAGCAGACTTAGTTAAAGTACGATCGGTGCCACTATTTAAGTACAAAATGGTATTTCTCTTCAGACATGCAATGTTAATAGTGTATGTTACTCTAATGCGCCGTCGCATGACTTTATGTCGAATACATGCCCTACTTTATAATCTCGTTTGTTTATATATTGAAAACAGTCTATTGTTACTGCAGTAAGTTTCCACCTACTCCTTTGTTTTTCCTCATTTATTTACATACGTTCACTAGTATAAAACATCCCGCCATTCTATTTAATATTATATTTAATTTTTAGACATTTATTTCTAATGTGCGGATTCTCTAGTATTCAATAAATATATAATGGCGTTATTATATTGTGTTTTAGATCATTCGGAAGATTGTAAAGAAGAAAATATTTTTTTGTATTTTTATCTAAGCTCAGATCGCACCGTAAAAGAAATTATTTTCTATACAACACGATAAAATTAAAACGGAATAAAATATATAAATGACTTTATAGAATTTTTAAAAACTTCAAATAAATGTTGACAAACTTATTATTCTTTTATATAACTATTAATACCGTATAATGTGCTGTTATATAAAACATTTTTTTTGTGCTGTTATATAAAACATTAGCATTATATATAATTTTATTGAAGACAAGTAACACCTATTTTTAACTCCTCACTTCTTTTTCTTTACTCAAACATATGTATGCACAATCATAGAGAAAGATAAAGATATGAATGCACATACACATTTCTTGCCTTGATACGTATATATTCATAAATCAGTGTATGCTTATATATATATATATATATACACACACATATGTATACAAACATATATGTATGCGTGTGTGCATTCAAGCATACGTACACATCAATAAATAAGTAGACTATGTATGTACTTGAGTCAATACATTTGTCCGTAAGTATTTATTGTATGACTTACAACTTACTTCATCAGAAAATAAAAATATTAGAATTTATCACGATATCCTTAAGGACAGAACTACAGAATCAAATGTTTTCAAATATTTGTTATATTATAAGCATTTAAATGTCTTCATTACAAGAAAATATATTGAAAACCATAATAAAACAAAAATTAGCTGCAATATTTTGGACCAAATCCTTACTCTATGTCTCTTCCGTTATCTATGTACAAACACATTCAGTTTTTGATCGAAGACATCCGCTTTTTCCTACTTTTCGTTCAATAATCAATGTATACAACTCAAAACCTTCTCACTGAATATTCCGATACACATTCTAGGTAACAATGAAGTCAAAACTTTTGCCCGGCTTCATATGCAGGGCGCGACGGGTAAATTGTCGCCATTTATGTTTTGAATTTCCTGCACAGTATAGTAGAGTCAGTTGGGCACCTTCCGTGAGAAAAACAGCCTCATAAAGCAATTCACTCAGCCAGATATTTGGAAACGACATGCAGTACTACTTGGTATTATCGCCGAAAGCCGATCTTACGAACAGATGGTGAACACACTGCGCAGCAGTTGCCTTTCCGTGACACAAATCAAACATTAAGTCGACATCATGGTGTGTGGAGTGATCTCGAGTGAAGGCAACGTTTTGCCTCCATTCAGCTTTCCACACGGCTTCACATTCAACATGGATGGCTACAGCAAGTGCCTGGAAGAGGTAGCGCCGCTCTGGGTCGAGAGAGTCGCTGCTGAAAGACACTATATGTCTGGCAACAGGACTCTGCACTATGCTACACAAGCAGGATAACCCCGTCATGGTTGTAAGGCAATTTTTGCGACCACATCACCCCTAACATATGGCTACCTAACTCCCCAGACTGCAATCCCCTCGATTAATATGTGAGACCAACAAAACTACTTGTAACATCAAAGATAAACTGAAAGCAAGGATTATGGCAACATTCACCAATTTAAACAAGGAAACCGGCGCATGGAGCAAAGCCGCAGGAAATTCCGATGTCGTCTACTGGGCGTGATTGAAGTCAATGACGATTTTATTGAATAAATTTACTCCTTAGTATTAGAAGATATTTTTGTGTAATTTTGGTAATTATTTCTCTCAAAATGAGACCTCACTGTTTTATATATATATATATATATATATATATATATATATATATATATATATATATATATATATATATATATACCAGTTCTCTAAGTGAATATCGAATATCTGCATAAATATAAGCCGGAGAGAATGAGTAATTTACATCGACTCCATAGTTGCACTAACACTTTTTTTATCGATCGCCTAAAAGATGAACGGTAAAGTCAACCTCAGCAGATTTTGAATTCAGAAGGTAAAAATGGACGAAATGAAACTAATCATTTTCTCCGGCGTGTTAACAATTTTGCCAGCTGGCTGCATTGTCTGCACAATTAATATAGTCAGATAATTGACTAATAAGAAATTTTCCGAGTGTTAATGACTGGGATTTTTCCTATACTGGACAGCTCTCTGTATTATTAAAATGGCTATTAATGTTCTTTTAGTTTATCGCTGCCAATACTTGATTAATTTATGACGGCACACCGGCAGAATCATTAGGAATCTGGGTAAAATTCTCAGCGGTATTTCATCCGAGGTTGAGGTAGCTTTTTATCCTTCTGGGTCGATTTAATCAAGTTGTCACCTCTCCAAACCTGCAGCCTTGTGCCAAAATTTAAACCCAACATTTGATTCGTTAAAGTCGTGATTCACAGGTAATTCAAAATATTTCCCAACGCTATGATGCATTAATCCATCATTACAGTAAGTAAAACAAAATGCAAAATACGATACAGCAAAACAGAGTGTGCCTCCCCCCCCTCTCTCTCTCTCCTTCTACCCATCACCTCTTCGTTACTCTGCTTGTTTCTTTCTTTCTCTTCTTTCTCCGTGTTTCCCACCTTCACACTCTATCTATCTATATATTTATGTGCGTGTGTATGTATACGTGTGTGTGTGTGTGTGTTGCTGTGAATCATTGAGATTATTAATTATGGGAGCAGCTAGTAATATTGCACATATCTTCCCCATAAATAAATAACGATTAAACTCGATTCATGGAATCCATGCCCAAGCTACGTGACACAAACTATCGATGGAAGCTTTCCACTAACATCATTAGCTTTCTAACATTTTCTGTTTCATATCCTTTCTCTTCTTTCTCCCCTCCCTCCAGCTCTCTCTACGTACATATTCTGATTCTGGGAAGCTCTCACTACATGTTTTGATTATAACATAATGCATTATATCTTGGTATCGTCATATCATCACTGCTCACAATATCTCAAATGAGTTTCACTATTTCTTTGTGTTCGTCCTTGAAAGTTCACCGGCTTCGAGAGTAAGTAGCAGTTTAGCAGTGTCTTAAATCCCAGTCATCTACAGCCTGCAATAGTTTACGGTATCTTCAAATGAAATATTTCTGTGTTAAATCAAGCCATCGAGTAAGGTTTCGTTTTCGCTCGCTCCAAAATACGGCTTATTTAATATTTTTACGACTGAGATTTCCTTTTTATGTCGCTCAAATTTTTTCCCTTTGACTTACCAACAACAATAAATCTAGTAAAAGCTCTCATAGTCACTTGGTGCACTTAGTTCAAGTTGGCAACAGCACCATGCAACACTATGCTATGTACTGCCTATATCTACGCTACTCAATTACACGTTGTGTACCATCAGATTCCAAGTACTTGCCATGTGACATCACACTAAATAAACAGATAATTTAATGTTTCTTTATCCAGAAATGCTATGGTTTTCGTTGTCTCCCAGTCCTGTATTATCAGAACATTGAAAGAAGATGGGCTGTCGAATAAATACATTAAAATATCTAAGGTGTTGAGGCGCAATTGCTTCTTATCGTTAAGGTGCAGAGAGAACTTATAGTCATCTGTATCGCCAAATGCTGTGAAGATCGTGGGCCCTAATAATAGAATACCTCGGTAGTAGGAGAGGACATCCTTTGGTCTCAGAATATTTCCTTCTTTAAGTTTTCAAAAAGATAGACAAAAAACAAGTGGTCTTTGTTTCACTAATAGTCATTCAGGAAACAGCTATTTACTCTTCACCCACACGGCACATATGTATATACATAAGCACAATTTGTTGAGATACTCGACGCAGCTGATAAACTGGGAAATGGTGTACGAAATTTAAATATATTCTCTGAATTTCAAATAATGTTCTCTAATATTTAGCAAACCGGATATCATTCAAAATTCCTCTGTGTGTGTGTGTGTGTATGTGTGTGTGTGTGTGTGTGTGTGTGTGTGTGTGTGTGTGTATGTGTGTGTGTGTGTGTGTGTGTGTGTGTGTGTGTTCGACACTGATGACTTTCAGCTAAACGTCCACATTGAATTTATGTTCTTTTACACTCTGAGTTCGACAAAGATCACGATTACCTTTGCTCGTTATTCTCATAGCATTCATATGTAAATGTAAGAGTTAAAACCTGGGCGTGAGTTACTCAATTCTGTGGTCGATACTAAAACCACTTTTACGAACTTTAATACTTGCAAATATCTCACTGGAGGATAAATGAAACTACATCAACGTAATTCCCCTCTCTCGCTTATATATATAAATGCGGACGTAGTAGATAACAACTAGCATTCGGCCGCGCTTTTAGACCCTGTTGTGTCCACTACTCTGATTGGTTGGTATTGGCGCAACTTGTCTGTTGCACTAATGCGCGCCAATATGCAACCCAACCAATCGAAGCCTTCTGATAAGGTCACGTGAAACAGTCTCTTCTAAACCTCCAGTGAGCCGACTGCACCCTATAAAAATTTAACATCACATCGAGTCGAGGTTTTTTGGTTCCAGACCTTTTAAGGTTTAGCCACTGACCACACAGGACAGAGCCAGTTCCAGTGACAACACAACAGCAGCCACATGCAGATTCATCAACTTCGTCCAGCAGCATTCAGGATCTCCATTTCTGTGGCCATCATTCGTCGTAACATTAACATCATCTCTCTACGTACACAGCAACAAGCAACGCTCGCACAGATTCCAACACAACAATGTTTGTGAATCACTTCACAATGGTTAACAGCAAATGCAACCTGCGAGAACTCCCGTACCAAGTGACCGACAGCAGCATCGTAGCCACAGCGTCTTGTACGACATGTACCTCAACCGGTTCTGCATTACTGCCACAACTTCTTGATACAACATTTCAACTATCCTGTACCTTGACTATGAACTGGTATTTATCATCCTTGTGTCTGAACATTCTTTTAACGTCATATTATAAACTCTTTCAATGCTCTGTACTTATCGCACACGCATACATCCATGTTTGTACACACACTGTTTGTTCTCATAACGGCCTGTCTATTATTATGTATATATTACCCACACACATGATAATATATAAATAAAATCTTCTCTTAAACATTCTACCCGGTTGTGTCTCTCTTTTCCTTCTGGCACATATACGCATTTATTCTTTTCATATTTATTGTATCGACCGTGTGATGTGCAAAGAAGCCATTCTCGTCACCTCACTTCGCATAGTTGTTTACAAGTTTATTGGTTTATAAAATCGTACAAATATTCAGTTACTATTTATTAAAGGTTGGTGATATTTTGTGAGGTATTAATTTAGTGGGTTAATTTTATAAAATACAGTTCGTCAGATATTTCTTAATTAAAGCATATATTATGAAGTAAGTTCGGTGAGATATTAGCTTGTTAGATCGTATTTATATATTACTTTTGTTAGAAGCTTCTTTCAAATACCTCTTCAATAGAGTTGAAATTTAGATCATAATTTACATGCGAAAACTCTGATTAAATGGAGGTAAGTGATACAAATAATGAACGGATAGTTAATTAAATCTACCTACGATAAAGGAAATTCCTATTGAAAAGATTGCCCGAAGAAGCTGTTTATGAGAATAAGTATTTTCAGGGTGAGGATAATTTTAGAAGATTTACTTTCATAGGTAATCTTCGACAAAATAAATTGTGCGTTTAATTTAGAGAAATGTTAATAAATTTCAGTTGGTTTCATTTTCATAAATATTGCGATTATCTGATATTACCTAATGAAGAAATATATTGCGGTTATTGTGACAGAAATATTTCCGCTTGGTGCATATTTCTGCCACAAAAATTAAAATAATTACACACCATTGAGCTTTACACAAAATATTTCAAAGTCTGTTCAATATGACAAACACTTGTTTCTTATGTATTTGCTTGACTTACATAAAACCCATTTAATATAGTCAAATGAGTCTTAATAAAAGACGACTCGGCAACACTTATAAAATTACGTTTGTTCAGTTTTGCTGGTCTCTGTATAGCACTTGACTACCATGGACTATTGTTTCGGTTATATCTTCGATTCATTGTATGGAATCTGCTTTAAAATGTCCTCTTTTAAGTAGATATGCTGTCTTCAGCCTCTAGTTAAACATATACTCATACAACTCGATTACAAATTAAATTCATTTGCCATAATAAAATACTATAAAGTTTTTCAGTACAATGAGTTGTACATTATGCATTAATCATATTCTAATATGCAAGATATTACTATCCCACGTGTACATCTTCTTTCAAAACCAAATATTAAAATCTATAATAAAAAAAAAGTACCATTGTTAATAATTTCTCGTTAGATGAATGGGTTCTGGACGTAAAAACATTAACTTGTGTGAGATACATTTCATAGTTCAATAATTTAATTCGATGTAACTTAAATTGGATACATAACTAGCAGGAAACAATAGTCCCGAAGAGACATCCGCGTATTATACATTTTACCGTCTACTTAAGAACAAATGCGAGAGCAGAAGTGCGTAAATTATATATTATTTATGGAAATGCATCGTTATATCTATTTATCTCTTTCTCTCTATCCGTTCCGCACCGCATTTTTGTGTGTGTGCGTATGCGCGCGCGTAAGTGTGCGTGTGTTCGTGTGTGTGTGAGGGTATGTGTATTTGATGTAATTATAAACAAGACAAACAGTGCAAGAAAATATGTTTATTACATCAGTTTACAATTGTTTCATCTGAATTCAATTCCATGAATCCGAGAAAAGAGTGTTATGAACTCATGCCTTGTGAAGTACTTCGGTACTTTTTGTTCACGTATGTAGGGGTATGTTAGTGTGTGTGTTTGTGTGTGCGTGTGAATGCGTGTGTATTTGTGTGTGTGTCTGTTTGTATGCCTGTGTGTATATGTCTGTGCGAATACGTCTGTATGGATATATACTGGTAGAGCACGCGGAACTGAGACTATAAAAGAGCAGAAACAACAACAACGATAGCTCTCTTTAATCAATTCTATATATTTCTGCACCCATATTTAGATCTGCGACCCAGGGAAGACTCCATTTAAAGTTTCATATACATTCTGTTCGTTTTTATTTTTTCCATTGCTTTTCTTGACAGGAATTTTCTCTAAAGCTCGTCTTTGTTATCTTATTAAATATCTAATTTTTATGAATTACAAAGTAACACCTTTCGTTTACTTAAATAACTACCTTATTCCAGATATGTTTATAAGTTTACATGTTGTAGATTGGCTGCTGTTTCAGTACCTAAATTGTCAATAGCTCTATTTTACATACTATTCTGTTATTATCACTTCAATTCCTGTACCTTAGCAATAGAAAAGGCTGTGAATGAAAACGGCCCCATATCGTATCCTTCAAAATGCATATCTGGTGAAGAAGAATTGATCAGATCAATGGTCTAAGTTTGTAATCAAGTTTATATTAACCGTTTTACATTACCATGTGACGTGCTTACGCCATCATACAAAAACGTTACGCACTCACAAAAACTAAAACAAGCGTAACATGTGTTGGTGCGTGCCCCGCACGTGTGTGTGTGTGTGTGTGTGTGTGTGTGTGTGTGTGTGTGTGTGTGTGTTCCTAGAAACACAAGAATTTACACAAAGGAAGACATCCTGTGATTGTTAAATAGACAGAAATATAGATTAATTGACATGTACACAGGCATAAGATGTTCGGGATAATTTTGAGGATCTTTTTTTATGTCTCAGTTCTTTTAGCAACAGCTTCATATATTGCTAAACGGTCGTCAGTGAGAGCAGAAATATTAAAACATTAGAAACAGTTTACTGACATGGAGGATTAGAATATTGGAAATTGTATTAAATTTGCCATGATGGTTCACTCTGGATATCAACATAATTGCGTCATCTCTTTTGCTTAATGTACTGGGAACATTGTAAAAGCTGTATGACGTGGTATGGAGAGCTGCAGTAGAGACTACACAGCAATGGCCAGCAAGAGGAGACGCATCAACCGTCCTGACTAAGTCCGCATTCCGGCGTTCTTTCCCACAGCTTTGAACATGTACTTAGGCTTATATCAAATGTCTATGTGACACAGCTGGAGATTCTGTTCAATTTCTTGCTAGAGAGCGCTGTTGTTGGGTGACCATATGCGATACCGTACGATTCGCCACCTTATGAAACTTCCGGAAAGAGTCAGAAGCGATTGCCAGAGAATTTCCATGGCTTCACCAGCCTTAATGTCTGGCTTCTTAATTTCCCCCGTTTTCTCCCCATAACGCCAATATTAAGAAAAAGTATACTTCATAAACAACTCTACATCCCCAATAAATTGATTTCAATAAAATACAAAAAGGACAATTCACTGTTCTATCGTCCTTTAATAGATACAGCACCGTACAAAACTTCAGAAATACTTCCACCCCAACCACAATACCAGAAACGATTAAGCAAATCCACTGCAAAAATATTATTTTCCAGAAATAAAAACTTGAGAAAATTGTCACGAATTACAATCACGTAAACCTTTCTGAAAGAAACAACTAAAATCTCAAGTATAACAACAGGAATTACAACTTTAGAAACGCTCCATCTTGCTTTCTATAAGAAAGCTATTGCATAATTAATACTCTCTGAAACACAGCTATAACCACGAACACTACATCACTTACTACACGCACACATACCATATGACACCTCACAATCCAAATACATATGGACCTTAAAACCGACTTGAGGCTATGGGATGATACGTTGTATAGTGTTGCTGCCTTATTGAGTGCTTTTTCCTTGCCTCATAAAGAAGTGACATATATTGTTCCCTAGGCTTTTCATTGTGCTTTTCATTGCCTATATAGGTTTGACTTAGAGTAATATATAAGACATATATACCCAACCAAAAATACACACGCACTTTTCAGTAGTAGTAGAAGTAGCAGTAACAGCAGCAGCAACAGTAGTGGCTGTGATGATAGCAGTGGTGGTAGTGGTCGTGGGGGGTGACTGACGGTGGTGACGGTGGTGGTGGTAGTAGTTGCAGTTATACGGTGGTTTGCTAACTGCTGTTATACGGTTTGTAATATTTCTACACAAATGATTTTAGCGAGAAATTTACGACTAATAATGTATTGTAGTAAAATTGTACCTTCACATAGGAACTTTATTCACTTACAAACTGTTCAAAAGATCGGATTAACACTTTTTTGTGCTAGAAGACCAACAGATGCAACATACAACTTACATTTATACATACATAAATACATGCGCACACATACACACAGTCATAGATACAAACATACATCCAAGCATGCATGTATGATTACATATATATATACATACATACAAGCATGCATATATACATACATACACACATACATACATGAACACAGGTTTCCTGGACCTACGATAGATGTATTATATCCCACCTAGATGATTATACCTTCGCTAATCAGGATTAAACATAAGCATGAAGAACAAAATTAACACTAAACCTTCATGTTGTGATAAAAAAAAAATGTTGACTTTGCTATAACTATGTGGAAGTTATCAAAAACATCATCAGGATCCTACCTGAAATGTGTACGAGATACAACCGCCATCCATCTATCCATACATACCTACATACATACATACATACATACATACATACATACATACATACATACATACATGCATACATACATATATGCAAAATACATACATACATACATATATAAATAGAAACACACACGCATATACGTACATACATACATACATATATACAAACATACATGCATACATACGTACACACATGCATGCATACATACATACATACATACATACATACATACATACATACATACATACATACAAAAATACCCTGTTATTGATGTTGAAATTCCAATGAACGAGTCTTCTAATTTTAGTCAGAATTCGAGGTTCCTGTAAAAAATACATGCGCAGTGTATTGCATCATGGTCTAGAACTTAGCGCAACTTTGGTAGAAACGACAGCATGTATCAATAATCTATTTATACACCCTTCGTTTCCTACTTACATCTTTTATCGATTACGTAAAACTTTCCATAATTTTATTTTCAATTGTATAATAATGTAAGACTACAAAAGAAGAAATTATCAAATAGAAAATGTACATTTGTTACCTGACTAAATCCTCTATACTCTAGTCGTTTTAGTCGCTTAAGCTTCATTTGATGTTTCTGTTTTCATACATTTCTAATAAAATTTTCCTTCGATTAATTCGTATACTGTTAGGATACCCCGCTGAGGCGATACTTCAAGCAAACTAGCATTTTAAACGGAGTGTTCTCAGGAGCGTGTCTGAAGTTTAGTTTCAACATAACATGTCTTATTTATCACAGGAAACATAATTGAATAGCCATTTAAAACTGCTTAATGACACATCGTGTGTAAAGATACCGGAATCAAATTCCAATTGACGTGAATCACATCAATGCATCTATTTAATTCAATGGTACAAGAGTTTAGAGTTCCGGATAAAATTTTCGGAAATTGCCTCTTCAATATAATGAACATTTTATTACATTGTGAATGGATGCAACGCTTGTGTTTAATGGATAGGTACTGAATACGTACAAGTGAATTTGTGATGTAAAGAAACTATGCCTTTGTTATATAGATTTCTACATTCATCCAACATCAATTACCAAATGAAGAAAACGAAATGTAATATAATTGAAGCGACTTGTGTCTAACAAAACAAAATACGTGACAATAGGTTTAATAAAAGTATTTGATATAAAGGCGATGTCAAAGATTGAGCTCTGTTTTCAGTTCGTGTCAAAAATCATACGATTAACAATAAAGGAAATTATCGGACATTTTATGAAGAACTTTCCAAAACTGTCCTTTACAACAAATATAGCAATGCAAACGCACTTCTAAGACATATAAAGTGACAAGAGCAGAAGAATGATTTATCGTTCGCATTCCTATCTCTTGTTCTCCCTCTCTCTCTCTCTCTTGTGAAATGAGATAATGTGTATATCCATGAAAAACAGATATGTCTCTGATAATTAAAAGTCCAGATATTAATAATTCAATGAAACGTCAGCACATTCTATCTTTGCAGCAGATCTGGGTGGGAAAAGCTTTGCATGCATATATACACAATCATTAGCAGCGTTCCTCAAGAGAAATCTATGCGCAGAGTAAAAAGCAAGAAAGCATAAATTTCCCAAATAAACCATAATTTGCTTGTTTTAAACAACTGCTTCCACAAGATTAAACAACATTAATTCTATAATTACGTAATTTTTCTAAAACCATAAAAATCCGAAATCATCAGAAATAATACAAGTTTTACTAGCCACAATCTGTTTACATAAAAATAATACGAAGTGGCTCATGTGTGTGTGTGTGTGTGTGTGTGTGTGCGTACACATGTATACATATTAAACATGTATGTGTATATGCATGCATATATATACATATAAACATATATATAATTATATATATTTATAGGCGCAGGAGTGGGTGTGTCGTAAGTAGCTTGCTTACCAACCACATGGTCCTGGGTTCAGTCCCAGTGCGTGGCAACATGAGCAAGTGTCTTCTACTATAGCCTCGGGCCGACCAAAGCCTTTTGAGTGGATTTGGTAGACGGCAACTGAAAGAAGCCCGTCGTATATATGTATATATATATATATACACATGTATATATATATATATATATGTGTGTGTGTGTGTGTGTGTATGTGTGTGTGTGTGTGTGTGTATGTTTGTATGTCTGTGATTGTCCTCCCAACATCGCTTGACAACAGATGCTGGCGTGTTTACGTCCCCGTAACTTAGTGGTTTGGCCAAAGAGAGCGATAGAATAAGTACTAGGCTTACAAAGAATAAGTCCTAGGGTCGATGTGCTCGACTAAAGGCGGTGCTCCAGCATGGCTCCAGTCAAATGACTGAAACGAGTAAAAGCGTATGTGTCATGAAAGCTGAAAACGCTCATTCAATAACTAGTATGGACGTAGAATTGCAATAGCAATTATAAATGCAGTAATACAACAACAGGGTCCCAAGAAGCAGTTAATACAACCGGAGTTTAACGATACATGTGATTGTAGGGAAAACTCTGTGATGAGCGTATGTGTTGAGTTTTCTTTCTTCTTACCAATATTATACTAAAGCATAAAGGAACGAGCTGGTAAAATCTTTGTCATTCGATCCAAGGGCTTAGTGGCATTTCATCTGTGTTTGCGTTTTGAGTTCAAGCAACCGGCCTTTCATCCTTTTGTGGTCGAAAACATAGATACAAGTAGAGGGCTGGAGTCACTCTCCTCCGAAATTGCTTGCTTTGTTCCATAATTGAAACGAATATCATATTCTAACATCAAGGCTGTGAGCTGTCAGAATCGTTAGCACGCCGCCGCGCAATGTGCTTAACGTCAATTCGGTCGTGCTCAAGTTCTGAGGTCGACGTTACCAATTATCCGTTTCGATAATGTAAGAAGTACCAGTTGAGCATTGGGGTAGATCTAATTGACTGACCATTTTCTCGTAAATTGCTGGGCTTTCGCCAAAATGTTTAATCCATACTATGCTTAAAAATAAAGCGGTGAGCTAGCAGAATTGTTAGTACGCCGGATAAAATTCTTAGTGGTATGTCGTCCGTATTTATGTTCTGAGTTCAAATTCTGCCGATGTCGACTTTGCCTTTTATTCTGTCGTGTCGACGCCCCCAGGTGAAGAAGTAGGATTTCCCAAGACATAAAAATAGAGGTAGTCTGGCCGTGGTAGGAGTGTTGAGTAGCAGTCGAGTAGCAGTTGTGTAGCGGTTGAGTAGAGATCATCCGAACGTGATAGATATCAGTAGCGTTGAAACATAACATATTCTTTCCCTGTGGATGAAATAAGTACCAGTCTAATACTAGAGTCGATGTAATCGCCTGACCCTCTTCCCTGAACTTACTGGCCTCGTGCCACAATCTGGAACCGATATCATATTCCAACATTTCGTTTCGTATAAACGAAATCACGCTTTCCGCGAAGTAAAAGTATCTGAGAATGGCAACATATGGTCAAAATTAGAAATGAGATTGTGATCGAAATATATGTATTTAATGAAGATTAGTTGTAGACGACATTAAGTATCTAAAATGTATATAAAAATTAGCTAATAATAGTTAAACATGTCAATAAAGTTGAATATCACTAAAAATTAATGAACTATTTGTAATTCATTGAATATAACGTCAATCACATAACACATCATTATTAATTGTATGTCTATATGTTAAATTATCAATAACACGCTATGTATAGCGGTTAAACCAGTGTCTTTTAAATGATTACTGTAATTAAGAGAACTTATAACATTTAAAAGTAATTTTTGATTTATTTATTTGTCTACATTGAAATACTTTCTCTTTAGTTATCAATTTCTTATGTAAATTGGATCGATAAATCTTGCGACATTCCGCTAAAGCCGAGGTGCAGTCTATAGGTTTGTCTTCCCACTTACAATATGTTACCGTACTCTTCAACCGGTGATGACTAATGTGGAATTCAATGCCACTATAGAGACAGTATGTGATCTCTCCAGCATTTAAGAATATCTGATTGTTTTACTAAAAACCACTGCAAAGGACGCTAGCTGGATTAGGACGAACCAATATGATTATTGTACTTCTAAAATAATTTTTTTAAGGACGCATTCTATCACAGTCTTTGCGTCATTGAGGCTATGGAACTTGTAGCTCTTTCTGTGAGTGTGTATTTCTTTAAGTTTTTTTCCATCTTCAGCAGGGTGTCTAATACCTTTTAAGGATTTTTGTAGTAGTGTCCCCGGATGTTGTAATATTTATCTCGGTATTTAAGGATTGTTAGTTTGTGATGACAACAACTGTGAATTCTGACACTTGGGGCCACAGATATGGTTCTTCTTATCACCGTTTGTTTATTTAGAGATTTTAGTAATTTCTTGTTGCTTATGTGAAATACTCACACATCCTGTTATTTTACACAATGTGGGGTTACATTTTTACAGTGAATATATGATACCCACCATAACTCTCAGTACATTCTTGTATATTTTTCCTTCATGCCCTGACTCATATATTTGCTGTTAATTTCGTGAAGTTTGATATGACGCCGAATTTGTCTACTGCGTACTTGCCACATCAATTATGGAGAAGGCATAGAAGTTTGTTGTTACATTTACATAATTTAGGAAATTTAGGGACAATAGTACTACCAGTGTTATTGAATAATGGCAGAGAATTATAATATATATGTGTGCGTTTGTGTACATGCATATATATATATATATATATATATATATATATATATATATATATATATATATATATATATATATATATATATATATATATATTTGTATCTTTGAGTGTAAGTGTGAATATTTGTGTACCTATTATATTTAATTTGGATAGTAGAAAAGTTGTAAACAGTTTCATGGTTTTCTGCTGTCTTATGTCTCACCTCTTTGTATTTCAGTTAACAGACAAATTATAGGTTTTCTTCTAATGACCTTGAAGGTTAATCCAGTAACATAACATGACTGCGATTCTTCTACGTATTCAACACCAACAGTAGACATCTACTGATATACACAAGTCTTTTCTCTACATCAATTTTAATGTCAAATGCCGTGTGATTATTAAAATGGAAAGAAATTTCCAGTGTGAAACCAATAATGTTAATCGAGTTAGCCATTTGTTGTATTGCTTATTCTTACATGTTAATCAAACTATTTAATTTTATTTTTAATCCGTCTCTCTCTATGTACCAAATTATTCATGTATTACATTCGTAAAGAAGGAAACACACACAAAGCCCACTTATTCACCACAATCACATATACATACACGCATATATATATATACATACACGAAGATATACATACATGGATGTAGAACAGCAGGCACACACATTTGGATGCCCTAACTCACTCGTACATATGCATATATATATATATATATATATATATATATATATATATATATATATATATAGCAAAAGGATGTGTTATAACACTATTTCACATAAACAAAAACAGCCATACAAACAATCCAACATACCACCAACATCAGCTGCCCCACGGATGTCAATATGGTTTCGATACATGTGCAGTACCATTCAATCCGGCGGTGTCAACAGCACTAAAAGAAATTAGGAAATTAGGAAAAAACATGCCAAAAAAACTACAACAAGAAACACATAAATCTAAGTACATCTGTATCGGTATCAATAGTAAACCTACAATAACTAAATTATATGCCAAATAGCAACCAATCTTTAAGTCCATACGAATAATAATCTCACCAGTCTTCCATAGTTAATACTATAATAAAAGAAACGATTAAATATAATTTAACGAATAATATAATAATTATGAGTGAAATATATTATTTCAAAATTCAAAAGTAAATAATAATGATAATAAAAACAATAAATATTCTTAAAATATACTACTCTTACAAGCTATAATGTAAACTTACCAGTAATTAACAGGAACATTAAATTTATTAAATGAGAACTAATAAAAGTATGCTTGTAATTAGCTATTATTATAAAACTTTGCTACGATTAAAGCTAAATGAAAACTGTTCAAAAGATAATAAAACTATGAAGTATTAACACTTTTTTCAAACACCATAGTTCCATCACTCCTAGAACTTAAAATATTATTCTAACTATATTTCAAGTTTCCCACCTAAACAGTGATTAAAAGCTTTAACCAATATACCATATCTATACTCTTGTTTTATGAAATGTCTCAACAGTAAATTTATTCTATACAAAAATTTATTAGCATTATTTATAATGGTACAATATCTGACAATTTGCCCTGCAAAAACCCCATAACCAATAAAAGAAGGAATTCTACTACTAAACCATGGCATTGAAGCCACTTAGAGACCAAAATCTTCTGTTTTAATATAAATGTCAGTACATATTTCACTATTATCTTTAATTAATAAATTTACATCTAAATAATTAATATTCCTTATATTGTTAGCATTTCTCGTGGCTATAAGCTCATTAGGGCATATCTTCCTGAATGAAAATTCAAAGAAACCTTAATTGGGTATAAAAATATCATCCATATATCTGCAGCATCCATTAAGCTGTTTAAGTAAATCAATCTTTTACCTCGCAAATAGATCTTTAAGAAAAAGGAACTCACATGAAGAAAGATAGAGGTCAGCCGACAGAGGGCTACAATTGCAATCTATTGAAATTCCCCTAATCTGTTCAAATACCCTACCCGCAAACATAACAAATGATTTATTACTAATAAGGCTAATCATTTTTCTTTTTCATCTTTCTTTTACTGATATTAGTATATCCCTTTTAAAATGTATATATATATATATATATATATATATATAGTCAAAATAAGCAACATGCCTTATTTTGAAACTGTATGGATAATACCATACTTAATTCTGGTGCTTAAACTTAAGTACCATATACACCTTGAATCTAAATTATATATATATATATATATATATATATATATATATATATATATATATATATATATATATATATATATCTGTAAAAGTATGTGACACTTATTCAGTAGCCATGATAAAACTCCGAGTTTCCGATGCCCGGGCGGTGTTCCGCTCTGGTCATCTCTTCAGTTATCCAACTACCGGGCATCGGTAACGCGGAGTTCGATCATGGCTACTGAATAAGTGTCACATATTTTTACGGATACATTCCTCTATTTGCATAATATCGAGAGGTCTCTTTCTTTCTTTTGTTGCCACTCCTGCCAAATATATATATATATATATATATATATATATATATATATATATATATATATATATACACATGGGTGTGTGTTTGTGTGCATATATATGTGTGAATATATATGTGTGTGTGTATGTGCGTGAAAGTGTATGAATGTGTTTATGTTTATATTTATTTATGAGTGTATATGTATTATGACAGATGAAATTAGAAAGAGAGATAATATGTAATCATAAAACCATCTTCACGACTGGTGATTGAACAATTACATGAAGTCGTGAAGTCCCTACAGATATTTATTTACGTTTCATTATGTTATGTTGTTTTCTCTGTAATTAATTAGTTAAGTCTAAACATATAAGAATTATGTCTATCTCGAGATAATGACAAATGTCATGGCATTCAATTTATACTGGAAGGAGAGGTAGCATTTGAATAGATTTAATTTAATATATATCTGCATGTTAATTAAGTAAAGTAATTTAAAGTATTAATTTAACTGATTATATATTTCTAGAGATACATGATAACCATATGTGTGTGTGTGCGCGTGTGCGTGCATACATTTATATATATGTTGCGGAATGGAGTAGATAAGATATTGGTTACATATGTGTTTCAGACTGAGCAGAACCTCAGAAGTGATAGATATTTTCCGTGAAATATAAAAAGAACTTCTATCAGTTTATCGTGCATCTATACGGGAAAAATCCACAAACTTCCGTCTCAAATAAACAACTATTGTTCCCCAAAGAAATACTACAATATCTATTTCAAAACACGATTTCACATCAGTAATCTTGTAATATTCAATATATACAATATAAACATATTTATGTATATGGATATATGCATGTGTTTATAAAAGTATGTATTTATACGATATTATAAACAACATTATCGCCTTTGTCTAAGCTGTCTTTAACTTCCTCCGTTTAGTAGATTCGACTTTGCCTTTCATCATTTCGCTATCGATACAATAATTACCTGTTGAACACTGGGGTTGATCTAATCCACTTATCCTTCTCTCAAAATTAATGGTCTAGCAAAGACTTTTGTAGCCAATATTACAATATATGGTTACTATAATCGTTATGAGGAGAATAAAATTTCAAATGTCTCCTTGCATATTCACAGTGCCGTTAAATCTTATTAGAACGAAGTAATTCGATAAGCTTCTAAGTAGGGGCTTTTGTTGATTCCTTTGGAATGTCTCCCGTGGGGAGCTGAAAGAAGGTAAATGCTTTTCTTTTTTGAAATCATTTCTTTCATTATTCATACTTTCCTATGTGTGTTCATTGATAGTTCATCTTCAATCCTGTAACCACTTTCCGTTATTATGACAGCCAAGCGGATAATTAATCACCCGTTGCTAGCGCAATGACCAGTCACAAAACAACCGAACTAAATATTTTAATTCATCCCGGCAGACCCGAGCAAGATTGTCCAAATCCCATTCTATAGGGATTCTGGACACCATCGCTTTTTAGAGGTGATCGCGGTAAAAACCCATGTTTCAAGTGTATTGCGTCTCTTTAAGCAAATCAAGATATGGATGTATAAATCTAAACAAATGTTGTGTTTTTTTTTTGTTTATTATTTTTTGTATTAACTAGAAATTGCCAAACCAATTGCTTCGAACGGTCAGCCAAAGAGAAATCACACGTCCACATTGAATGAATCCAATAGCAAATATAATTATATGTTATAGACCGGGAGTATACTGATCTTTATCGTATTTGGACTTTGAAGTATTCTTTCTCCAGGTAGTCGTTGTGTCTTCACAAGACACTCAGTTTATTAGTAAAAGAAACCTTTGCGATACCTTGATGTTTTGACTGGGCTGTGTCTCTCAGTGCAAACCTACCACCTTATTATTGGATGTATATAAACGTATTGACATTTTTTTTATAGCAATAAGCATATCAAAAATCATTATCTGATGGCCACTGAATCCGTCTAACCGATACAATTTATGAACATACGAAATTATGTGCGTGTAAAATTTATGTACTGAGCACAAGCAGGAAAACGATGATATATCTATTCAGATATCAGATATCTACACTGAAGCACGTGAATCAAAAGAATATCCTATCAATATATTCCTAGTTCTTTCTCGGTATCTTGAACGTTAATATACTGATCGCTGTTTCTCCACTTAGACGAGGTTTATGCACCGTGCATTCTATATATTGTCGCCAGGGACGGGGTGATTCGTTGCGTTACTGTGTTCTGGTATGGTCGTGTCTCTTCAGTATAAAATATGTTCCGGATAATAATTCAAACGGTGTAGTTTGAATTATTACCCGGTGTAGCTTATTGAAAAAAAAAACAGCAAGCAAGATATCTTGTGATGCGTGTTGATCATAGTCAATATCATCACTTGCCCGCAGCACAGATAGATACAACACAATCACATATATCTTCGTTCTTATTTAGGGACTACCAGAGCAGATCATGAATTACAAAGCTCTATTCTATTTTGCCTTAGAACATCTACTTCATGTAGACGAATTTCATTTCATAACATTTTCTATTCATGAACATCAAAAGACAATGGGATACTACAGAGTTTTGCCCTGGATGTGTCAATTAATTCCAAACAATTAATTAATCTAACCAAGATTGAGGACCATGGTTCAAATAAATCAACAAACACATTATTTGTCTATGTGTGTTGAGGAGTTCCAAAAGAATGACTCATAACGTACACACAAAAACAGAGAAATTTAAACATTGACGTACCTATCCATTCTTTATACATTTTGGTAGACCCGGACGTAATTGAAATAATTGCAGTTCTGTTGGTAAAAATCGAAGAACATCTTCACGACTTAGACGATTGGTGTTGACAGCATTCTTGTTTAGTTGATATAAGTGGACATTGTAACAGCGAAAAGCTAAACAAAAGGACCTAATTTATAGAAAGAAGTAAGCTATTTGCTGATATTCGTTGATGATTCACCATCCAATATCATTTTATTAGAGAAATTCAAATCGATGAAGTAATACGCTGTGGCATCCTGAACGCATATATAGTAATCGCTGTGTTCATATAGGCTTGGGGAACATTTCTCTTCCTTTTAAACAATGTTTGTTCATCGCACACTCGATACATTGACAAAAGATTAATTTGTAATACTGAAGTTAAACAAGATTAGTGCACCATGTAAATAGGAATTGGAAATCAAATTATTTGCTGACGTGTGCTGATGTTAGCAAAAAGGATAATGAATCATCGCTTGCATGCAGAATAGCGAGGATAAATATGACGTATTTATTCAGTCTTAAAACAATTGTACAAACCCCATCGTGTATAAACTCATCCAATTATTGCTCTTCATCCTCTTCGGCGAACATCTATCTTAAAAAGACGGAAAGAAACTTTCATTGATGTAAAGAAAGTGTTAAGTGACTGTATTGTTTTTTGGTTGGTGTGTATTTTCCGTCAAAATTGCACCCACATTAACGGACCTAAACGTGAATACTAACATTTATTTATAGAATTTAGCACGCACATTATTTCTCAGTCCGTGCTGAAAGCTTCCATGCCCATGATTATAGCTTCGTTGCACGCAGACAGACAGAAATAAAGCTAATTATATATATCTTAATCCTTAATATCTTCTAATTGAAAAGTACGGGTATTGCTAACAGTAGAATTATTTCGCCTTCCATGTATTCCCCGTCATTTAATCGAAGTGTACTCACATGGTACTCCAGTCATTGACTTAAGACGACTTTGAGACGCCAAAGAAATTTGACCAAGTTGTGTCTGCTTTGTCAATGCTACCCTTTGATGATTGCAAGTATATAGAAGTAGTGATTCTTCTTTTGTACTATATAAACCAACAATTAAATATCTGCGTGTTGAAAGATACTACATCAGTTAATAAGTTCCTAAAAACCCTGGAGAATATATACGATGTCGTACTTATTAATCTCTTAGTACGTTTTGACGGACACGAACGTCAATTCCTTAACCATTAGCATATTTCGAAATCAGAGACATCTCCCTTTCGTCGATGTTTCTTCAGAACACATTTAATACATTTACCGGGATTTGTGACACTACACAATAATATTAAGTACTGTCTCGATTTGCAGGAATCATATGGTAAGTTACCCGGTTTCTATGCTGTATAAGTAACTGACATCACACCTATACCTGCTGAACCGGACGCCATCTTGTCGAAGGTAATTACCTTACAGCTAAGTAGACTGGTGCAATGTGAAATAAAATGTTTTACTCAACAGCACAACGCAATGTCGGGATATGAAAACCATGATTTTGCAAACGTGAGTGCAATCACTTAATCACCAGAGCTCACACCTAAACTAGAAGAATGCTCTCTCTTATGTATGAATTCAAGCACATACATTATTTGCTATTGTGCACTAACGAAATTCACGTGCAGACAGGATAATGAGAATCAAATGAATGACGTTTCTATACATTTTTAATAAGTCTTAGCAGACGCTATCGTGAGTTTCATAGTCGTTGTTCTATTTCGTTTTTCGGAGAAAATCCGTCCCTAGAAGTTTTGTATTCACATATCATTCGAATCATTTATATAAACCCACTAAAAGAGAGAAAACATTTTAGAATTCGTCGTCTTTTACTCAGATCTATACACTGGGCAAGGAATCTAACCAAGAGTTGCGGGTTTTCGTCGTACAATGTGCAACCAGTTTGCTAACGTGTATCGATGTAACTTTTCAGGTGTTGGCAAAGTATATATTTATTTGATCTTAATACGTTCTGGGAGATCAGAGTCTAAACGTACTAAAGACTGTTGTATTCGCATTTCGGAGAATGTCTCCCTTAAGGTGATTCTTGTTAAACACACTCCCTATTCTCAGATGTAAAAGAATTTTGAGGCACTGATGTGTTTCGACTTTGTTTTTTTTTTTCTGTTAACGCTAACCCTGGATCAATGGATCTAAAGAAGATTAATGGCTCTTGGTAATAAAATTTTGCAAACAAATTAATTGTTGGAGCGTACTGATGTCTGCCAAACCGATAATAATTCATCATGTGCGCGCAGAATAGCTGAAATCAAAGCACCGGTTTTTCTTTTCATTCTTAATGCGTTCTGGCAAACACGAACCTGAATATACTAGTCGCTATTGTAATTGGAATTCGAAGGTTATCCACTCCTTTTAGTCGTTGTGTGTTCACATCTCTGTTCATTCACCGAACAACTGTTTGTGATGCTGAGGTTGAGATACTGTCTGTGTCTCTTCAGTCAATGCTGCCCTTGATCAATAAAGCTAAACCAATAAAGTACTTTTTTTTTAAAGGAATCACTGAACACATTATATGCTAGGGTATGCAGAATTCATCATGTTTAGGCAAAACAGCGACAAATAAATCAGTGCTATTTCTATGCATTCTCAGAGGCTTCTGGCAGTCCAGATCAACAATATATTAATCGAGGTTTTATTTGGTCCTCTACTTACTCAATTTGGTCCTCCAACTTACTCTAGAAAAGTAACATTTTTAAATCTCACAACGTGAGATATTCAGCAACCGTACTTTGTAGTAAAGCTTGTTTGCCAACATAACCCAGAGATCGCGATACACAGATATTGTTTTGAGCTGAGTGGGGGGTGCTAGATTCCCTTGTTCGAAGATATAAGGACACAGATCGTGTCGTATAGCCAGCCGGAGACAATGTCTTCTGGGGCTAAATTACAGCAACATTATTCCTAAACCAGGACTGCCGTGTTATGTTGGCAAACAATTTTTACTACAACTGACTCTAGGTGTGAGTTTTCAACACAGCTTTTCTTGATTAAAAGCAATTTGGGACCCATCAGTTGTTTGGAGGTTTCCGTTTTGTCAAACCTACCCCCACTTCGATGCACCAGAACATGTATAATGCTACGTCATTACACAAATCAACAAAGAAGGTACAGGGACGTGCACGCGTCTGCAGCAACTGATAATAATCCGGACGTATAGCATAACCGAGTTAATCGATAGTATGTCTATTCATCATTAACCTTTGTGGCAGTCCCAGGGAGGAATATAGCAATCCCTGTTTTATTTGAACTTCGGAATACATCTTCATTTCGAATGGTGTGTATTCGCAAATCATTTGATTTATTGACAACGGAGTTAAAGACGACCAAAGGTTTTTAGTTGTAAAAATCAGTAAATAAAACATTCACTGGTTCCCGATGATGTTTGCCAATGCTATAATAATTCATTGCTTGCTCGAAGAACAAAGAGAATCTGATCAATAATGCACTGATTCATTCTGGCAGGCCGAGTGTACATATATATAATGTTGTTTTATTTCGTCTTCAGAGAACATCTCCTTTAAGATGTTATGTGTGCACAGAACATTCCATTCATCGACGTAAGGTGACTTTGACAGAACATTGCTTTTCAACTTTACTGTGTTTATTGAAAGTTACACCAGGAAAGACGAATCTAAACAAGATTAGTGGCTATATTTTAGCAATAAGCAGGAAACAGCTGAAGGGTGGTGATGTCTGTGAAACCGATACAAATTCATGATATGTAAGGAGAAGTGAGCAAATCCAGAAGATGATGTAACTATTAAATCTTTATACATCGTGGCAACCCTAATTGTGAGTATTTTGTTCACGGTTGCACTTCGTTTTCGACGAACATCTCACTTTGGAAGATGTGTGTTCACAACATAAGCAACGTACCAACGAAGAGCGAATTTGAGAAACCACGGTTAATAACACGTTTCGTCTTTCCACTCAAAGTCACGCAAGGAACGATGAAAACAAACAGCAAACAAATTATTTTCTTAAGCATCCTGCTGTTTGCCAAACCGATAATAACAATTTAGAAGGCGCAACAGAAAGTCAATCAAAAGAATGTTGCATCGAACCATTTATAATACATTCTAGTGGACCTGAAAGTGAATATAATAAGCGTTGTTCTATTTTCTTCGGAGATATTTTTAACAAATGTGGGCTCACAGCACACGTGATTCATTGACATAAGGGAACTTTACAGGACTGTGGGGTTTCTACCTATATTCGTCCTCCAATTAATATACTTCAAGAAGTATCATGGCAGTTCTTTAAGAAGACAAGGAAATAATTTAAAACATCTTTAATTACCATTTGCAATTGTCTCTGTACCGCTCTGCATTGCACTCCATTGTACTAGAGTGGTACTTCATCAAACTTGCATCAATGTGTGCGTTCTTTGTGCAAAACAGCAAATATTACGTAAATTTTTACAAACGGCTCTTGCGTGCAATGGCGTTAAGTACAGAAATATATGAATCTAATCATGTCCTAAATTCTTTTTTTTTTTTTTTTTCGCTTATGGGAATTACATTTTACTCCTCGGTAGACTCATTGGTCTTAACATTGCGACACCTGAATTTTCCACACGAAAAGAATTTCGATGTTATTTATGACTAGAATTCAACAATGCGGATAGTGTTAAGCTCGGTTGTAAGCTGCACTCTAAACATCCCCTGTTCCTATCTTCTCAGGATGATATATATATATATATATATATATATATATATATATATATATATATATATATATATATATATAAATTGTAAATCCCAAAAATAACAACAAAACTACAAAGGATTCTACGGTACACGTGTTTCAAGCTTTATATGTGTATAATATAATATGTGTATAATTTACAATGTAAAGCTATCCTCACCCGCAAAATTATTTCTCTCCCAGGAAATTATACCACCTCGGCGTTGAAGTAGGAAGAAAGGTGTGATGTAAGAGGTGAAGATCCTTTCGGTATTCTGTATAGTACTATACCTCGTATAATTCTCCACCCAGACATAATCTCTCCGGTCCTCCGAAAACCTTCCATACCTTGCCACGATTCAGTGCGCAACCACTAGCTGGAATACACAGGTGCTTACAATTGTCAAGTATATATATATATATATATATATATATATATATGTGTGTGTGTGTGTGTGTGTGTGTGTGTGTGTGTGTGTATGTGTGTGTGTGTGTGTGTGTGTGTGTGTGTGTGTGTGTGTGTGTGTGTCAATAATTAATTTATCATCATCAGCTAGAACTTAACTGTCAACTGGTTTTAATTCTTAGTAGACGTTGTATAGTAGCTGCATTACATCTTTTGGTTGTGATAAGGACATATATAAATGTTGTAGCTAAATTACCATCTCATGACACCCACTGCTATTCTCTTCTCCCGGTCCAAATTATAGTTGGTGTATTTTTCTCTCTAAGTTCATTCTGCTACAGTGGTAGCAACATGTAATTCTTTCATTCTCTAATTCTGGTGAAATATTTCCTATAAATTATAATGGAGTGTCTTGTATATTGAAAACGTATAATTTGCATCCGAATGTGGTGGTATATTTGAAATTGATGTAATGCTTGCATTGTTCGATTACACGGAGCCGCCTGAAACGGCCATAATGTATTAATACTTTCACATTCTTGTTGCTTATTTGCTTTTTATATAAATAAAGCAAAGAAGAAGTTTTAGTCGTATGTATTGACACCAGTACTTACTTTTTATAAGCCTAGCACGTATTCTATCGGTCTCTTTTGCCGAACCAATAGGTCACGGGGACATAAACCCACCAGTACCGGTTGTCAGGCGGTAGTGAGGGGTTTAACAGAGACACAAAGACACATACACTTAGATAACATATACATATATATATATTTATACAACGGGACCCTTCCAGTTTCCGTCTACCAAATCCACCCACAAGACTTTGGTTGGCCCGAAGCTGTAGTACAAGACACTTGGCCAAGGTGCCACTCAGTGGGACTGAACCTAGGAACATGTGACTGAGATGCAAGTTTCTTACCACACGGTCAAATATAACTCCACTTTTCCATCCACCTCCCCATCCTCCTCGTCCTCCTCGCTATCATCATCAGCAGCAGCAGCATCAGATACATAAAATGTACCACTGCCAATGATGATGCAGCCATTTTTGTTTGGCTACTGTGTACAGATTACTGGAAACTGAAAACTACACACACCCTCTTCCGTCTTTGCCAGGGCTTTGTACGAGAAATTAGGAATTTCTTGCGTATAATAACCACATAGCCGAAGCCGAAATACTGCAGTTCCTTATAGCAAATTTGATGAAATGATTCTTTACTCATAAATGAGTGCCATAAATATTGTCTAGATTTTGATGCGGAATATCTTCACGACTTGATACTGACACATGTATAATTTTCTCAAATTATCAGTGTTAAACCTATCTTAGGCGATAGATAGCAATCTTGCAAGAGTGAGAAACAGTTGAGCTGAATTTGCCTGATGTTTCTAATGATAGAAATTAATACAGGATCCATAATCTTAAATATTGTAAGTTATATATATATACAAATCAATGCCATGAAAGAGAAGCAATCGATATGAAAATCAAATGTATGCGTATTACATAAGTCCTTTATAAGAGAATATAATACTCACTAAAATGCAACGAACGTAACAATTTTCTAATATGACATATTTAGATAGATCACTAATATAAGATATCGCTAAGTATTCATTAAATAACCCGGAGAAACTGAAACAAATCAGGTTCCGGAGGAAATAAGATAGCGCTAAAATTCGTCAAGTCTATATGAAATATGATAGACAGGAGTAAATTATTTTACATAATTTGAAGCAATGCTACAGCATCGTTGCATTATGAATAATGTTTATTGCCGGAACGATGTTAAAACTGCTGGTGATATCCACGTATTACAAGAGATTACACTTCATGGATTGTTAGCAATACTAAAGATAAGTTCGGATCCACTTAGAAGTGTGTCATTATAAGAGCTGCCGATTCTATGCAAAAAGAAATGAAAATCAAGATCTCTGGATTCATAGAAATAAATTGCAAGTTCTATTCACAGTGAAATATCCAGCAGCCACACAATGATTGGGAATCTGTGTTTGACAGAGTAATTACAAGGATAATGTCGCTTAAAATATGGGTCGATAGGAGCCACTGATGCTCCTAACCGCTAGAAGGTCTCTAATCAAAATGCATTTTGGTTTAAACCATGCGAAGTCTTAAAATTCGGCATTTTCTATATCGATCGCTATATCTACCGATATTTATATCTATAAATACATATAGCTATCTGTATCTATTTCTAATATTCTCTTTTTCCTTGTCTTGTTTAAGTCATTTGACTGCAACCAAGCTGGAGCACCGCCTTCAGTCGAACAAATCGACCCCAGGACTTACCTAGTACTTATTCTATCGTTCTCATTTGCCGAACCGACATCAGTTGTCAAGTGACAGTGGTGGAACAAAGACAGACACACAAATATATATATATATATATATATATATATATATATATATATATATATATATAGGCTTAGGAGTGGGTGTGTGGTAAGTAGTTTGTTTACCAGCCACATGGTTCCTGGTCAGTCCCACTGCGTGGCACATTGGGCAATCAGCTTCTACTATAGCCTCGGGTCGACCAAAGCCTTGTTAGTAGATTTGGTAGACGGAAACTGAAACAAGTCCGTCGTATATATATATATATATATATATTTATATATATATATATATATATATAAATGTGTGTGTGTGTGTGTGTGTGTGTGTGTGTGTGTGTGTTTGAGTGTCTGTGTTTGTACCCCCAACATCGCTTGACAACCGACGCTAGTTTGTTTAGGTCCCCGTAACTTAGCGGTTCCGCAAAAGAGACAAATAGAAGAAGTACTAGGCCTACAAAGAACAAGTCCTGGGGTCAATTTGCTCGACTAAAGGCGGTGCTCCAGCATGGCCACACTCAAATGTCTGAAACAAGTAAAAGAGTAAATGTGTATATATACGGCGGGTTTCTTTCAACTTCCGTCTAACAAATCCACTCTCAAAAGCTTTAGTCTACCCGAGACTATGGTAGAAGACACTTTCCCAATGTGTCACGCAGTGTGACTGGATCCGGAATAATGTGGTTGAGAAACAAGCTTCTTACCATACAACCACGCATGGGATTATAGGGAAAATTTTTTACAGTCTCCTTTTATTTTAAATGAGTAAGCAGTTATTTAGTGTGAGAAAAGCAGGTGATCTAACTTCGACGAATCATTGTCATTTTCTCGAAAAATAACAGAAACAAAATCAGAAGTTTCAATTATCTGTTTTTTCCTGTAGGAATTTTTCAAGTTTTCGACTAATTTTACAAGTTGTCCTCTGCTATTTATGGTTTACTAACAAGCAATGCATATTCACTCAGATCACTTGAGGAAAAAACGTATAGATAACTTAAATGTAGATCGGCTGAACGGATAATGAAAATATCATATCGTTCCGCTGGAAGAACTTAATTGTCAGTTACCAGAGTTATTATTTAAATTTATGGTTTTCCTGCAGAATTTCAGTACTGGACAAGACGAATGCAACTGACCCTGTGAATCTACTGAACAGCTCATATGTTTAAAAGCTTTAAGACGTACCTCAATAGAAGAAACGAATGAAATTGCGTAGTAAAACTAAATGTAAAAAGTAACAAAAATTTGACATTTATAGAAATCAATAATACGGAAGGAGTTACCCGACAATGAGAAATTAAAATTAATATGAACTTCATTTTCCTAAAATAGCTACTAATTCTATACCAATCAACAATGAAATATTGACGTAAAACTAAGAACTTCAATACCAAATTTCATGCCACAAGATGGCCTCGAAGAAAACCTATGAGAACAGAGATTATATCTAATTTTGAAATTCAACGAACTCGAAACAGCGAGAATGATGAATCTAGTACATACACCATAACTCCGATATATAAATATATATAGTTGGAATTTACAAAAAAAAAAAAAGGGAGACGGATTTGTAAAGAACAAACAGATGTATTAGCTTAACGCTCTCGAAGTGAGAGAGTCTTCTACGTTTCGAGCCTACACTCTTCAACAGAAAGGAACACAGAAATAAGCAGAGAGAGAAAATAAAAAATAGGGGTTAGTGGCTAGCGATCAATCATGTGTGTCCGTGTGTGTGTGTGTGTGTGTGTGTGTGTATGTGTGTGTGTGTACATATACATACAACTACCCTTATGTATATAAATATGTGTGTGTGTGTATGCGTGCATATGTTTGTGTCTCCAACATCGCTTGACAACCGATGCTGGTGTGTTTAGGTCCCCGTAACATTAGCGGTTCACCAAAAGAGACCGATAGAATAAGTACTGGGCTTACACAGAATAAGTCCTGGGATCGATTTGCCCGACTAAAGGCGGTGCTCCAGCATGGCCGTAGTCAAATGCCTGAAACAAGTAAAAGAGAGAGGATATATATATGTGTGTGTGTGTGCGTGTATTTATCATGTATGTATGTATGTATGTATGTATGTATTTATGCATGCATGTATGTATGTATGTATGTATGTATGTATTTATGCATGCATGTATGTATGTATGTATGTATGTATGTATGTAGATATACATACTGAGAGAGAGGATGGGAAGGAGATAGATCCCTAGATAGATAGATACCAACATACACACACACGCATACACACACATGTATATATATGTAGACATATACGTATATTTATATTAACATATATCTCTATTTTGTGCATACGTTTACGTAAATATACACATACATGTGTGTATCTGTGTATATACAACAATCCCACGGAAGAATGAAGATGGTACGGTTTAATAATTTTATTCCTTATTACGATGTCGTCCAATGGCTACAATATTTTATTCCGTCAGTTAACTCATTGCTTTATACAAACCGTGCTCCGTAGAGACGAAACCGTTCCTCCAGCAGTTCGAAACGATCCTTGCCCTGAAAAAAATTTGTGAAGGAACGCCATTTTCACCTTTTCCTCTCCTGACTTTTATAATCTGTGCTAAATGTAACAAATTGATGTTGGAATCTCCTAGGATTTAAAATTTGCAGGGAATGTTCTCGGGATTTAACCCATACGGACTGCCATTTTCTTCCTTTAACGTTCTGTTAGCCAGATTTTGCGCATGGATTGTTGACTGAGTTATTCGCCTGGATTCCTTTGTAAATGTGAAAGAATGAAAATATTGATGTTTGCAATACTTCCGATCATGTTCTTGCATAGTCGAACGTGAAAGTGACAATTTCCTGTGAGTTATCCCACTGGAGAATGGCATACTACTGTTCCTACTAAATACATGTAAACAACACACTTTTTCCAAAAGACATGAATCAATTCCAAAACATAGCTTTTAAGCTTACTTTTCAGTGTCCTCCAATGCAATGTTCTGAACTGAAGAGACATGTTCACATTTCTATGTGCAAAATGTCATTAAAATAAATGCACAAATATGTCTACTGATTCTCACTGTTTTGTGCAATTGGAATATTTTAATCGCAACCTGGCAAGACACTACAGACATCTCTCGGAATTTCTTTGCATGATTGAAGCCTACAAAGTCCAAAAGCCGGGGGATGCCTATTGCTGAAGATTAAATCGAATTAGCGTGTCTAGTAGTCCACTTGTATCCGTTGAAGGAAGTGTTTGGCATAAGCATACGACTTATACCTAGAAATCGTCCCCCGATATGACACCAATCAGAGAAGAGCCATCTTTGCATCCGAGTGTGCAGAAATATTATTATAATGAAGGTACGCATCAGTGTCTCGATTCTCGTTGATATTTTTGTCGATAATAATATTAATAACAATAATAATAATAATAATAATAATAATAATAATAATAATAATAATAATAATAATAATAAGAAGAAGAAGAAGAAGAAGAAGAAGAAGAAGAAGAAGAAGAAGAAGAAGAAGAAGAAGAAGAGCAAAAACAACAACAACAACAAAAACAACAACAATAACAACAATGTCTTGATGTAAAAGATGGGCGACTCCAAGCATTCTGCTCAGTACTACAGATTTTCTTGTCATTGCTTGACTTTCACCAGTCGAGCATGTCGCTCAGTGGCTGATCACGAGCAAAAGTAGCAGAAGAGCATCATAGCCATATGTTGAGGGGGGATCTTTGAGGTTTGAATGATTTACCTGTGGAAATATGGGCGTTTCGTTCGTCAGCCTTAAACAAATCTTATCCAGGCTCTTTTGAGCCGGATGTGCTATCCAACCTGAAGCAAGTTCTAACTGTACCCCATCTGTAATATCATGCACTGTTTATCTTGATATCTGCTTACCATGTCGCACACATATGGTTGTGATGAATGTGTCCGGAGTATCCTTATCAGAATGGTAGTCATGGTGTGCATATTGGGCATTGATGCCATTTTGACGGCATGCGTTACTGTCTTACTGAATAATAATAGTAATGATAATGACCACGCCCATTCATTCAAGAATACCACAGTGTATTTGAGTTCGCAGATGATGTCCTGCTCTTACGAAAGAGTATGTCAAAATGGAAAACTGTGCTAAAATCAGGTCATGATTATTAGGTGAGGACAGCAGAATGAAGGAAATGTTTCAACGTCATAGTGTCACGCTGCTGCGATTTGTGGTCAGTCTTATGCCGCTGACATTAATCTTGAGCGGTTAAATCAGGATACGAAATAGGCAGTGCTGAGAAAATAAACTTCTTTGTATTTATGGACAACCTGAAATAAATTGTTTGCTAATCCTGAGACAGCTTTGGTTTCATTGTTTCCGGCTTCTGTTTTCTGAGTGACGACATTGAAATAGAAGTGTTTATTGTGTTAGTAATACGGAGAGGAAAAATATTCAGGCCTGAAGGGATTCAACGCCCAGATGAAAGCAGCAATTGAAGGGGGCAGTTACAAGTGCGTTGGTGTGTTGGAAGCAGATATAATTTTATGCCAAATAATGAAGGAAAAGGTGGGGCATGAATATTTCAGGGGAGTGAAAAGGCTCCTCGGCTCAAAATTGATTGAGGAAAAAGCATCTCTACGATAAACACATGAGCGGTGTGTCTCGTACGTTATCCTGTTGCTATCCTGAACTAGACCCTGGAAGATCTGAGACATAGAGCGTACAGCCCGAAAGAAAATGATCATATGTAAGTCGTTATGTTCTTAGAGAATGTCGATAGGAAGAATGGAGGAAGAGGACTGATGTCGATAAAAGACTGGTAGAGATGTCTGGCCATGATGTGGAAGAATATGTGAGGTATAAACTGAAAACTGATATCCGTTGTCATAGGTGAGGAGAAAGAAGCCGCGACGAATGCGAAGGGATACATGAAAAGATGAAAAGGGGAGCGAGAAGGAAAGATCGGGGAACAAGAGCGGCATAATCAATACCTCACACAAACGCAGTATTTTGCAGATGAAACTTGATTATGGTTGAAGAGCAGAGAACTCAAAACAAAAAAAAAAGAAAAGAAAGTAAATAACTCATTATGGTTGCTCAAAGGTAATCATTACAAACGAAGTTCATTAAGGCAAGAATAGACAAGACCGTGAGACCTGTAGCTTACAGAATGTGTAAAGAGAAACAGCTGTGCGCTGTGCACATAAGAGGTTCATGAAACTGTTTGGCACAGAATAAATATGGCCGCAGACGATTGTGTAACCAACGTATTGCACTGTGATATGTTACGGAAAATGGTATGTACGCAAGCCGGAGAATGTGACAGATAATGATCAGGTCAAAATCTTATGGGGCATTCACATGTTCAAAACGATAATGACAATTTACCATGACGACCAAAAATTATCTTCTTGGACAAGTTGTCAAAAGGCACAACCATCGATGACAAGGTGTCAAGAGACACAACCATAGATGTGGTTGTGTCTACTAATATGAATGTAGCTATGAAATAATGGAAGAAAATAGGAAACTGCCAGGGTTTGGGGTAGGGAAAGGCAACGACTGCGAAGAGCTTCTTCAAAAAGCGGTCCGAATAGTTAGAGGTACCATTAGGAACAGGTCTGATGGCTTCCTGATTAAGTTCAGTGTAACTACGAGACTTGCACATAAAGACAGAAATCTGCTCTACTAGGAACAGCGAAGAGATTTTTGAAACTTCTCAATATCGAAGTCAACTGGTTATAACCAGCTGTATCGAAGTCAGTAACACATTTGTGCATACTATTTGATGATGATAATGATAATGATTATAATGATGATAATATATGAGTATCAATATATATATTTCTGAGTTTGTGCAGTATGAATCGATATATCTTTCTTGGGTAACCGGGAAGATTATTGGGATAGAGACGTGTTAAAAAGAACATTAACATAGGCCAATCCAGGTGCGAATTACCTTTACATATTTTCTTCTGTGCCTTCTACCATAATCACCTGCTCAGTCCATCAGTTAAAATTTCGCCAGGAAAAAATTAAAAGAAAATAAACATGTTTTTGTTTAACTTTATATCACAAGAAAATCTTATTTCTTAATACTATATAACTCTCTTAGTCTATGATTGTTATTTGATAACCATGTAATCTTATTCGAAGACGCTCATATAGACGTTACCAGTCTGGAGAACTATCAAATTTGAAGTGATAATCATACTTGAGAGGAATATGTGGACAGAAGCCAATTATAATTATCAATGATTGTTGTTCTGTCAGCAATCTCGCCATTAACGTGATGTACGAAACTATTTCTTGATCTTTGTCCGTTTGATCGTTTGTCAAATGAGAGAGCAATATTCTGCTGCACTTTTTAAACCGTGTATTTCAAACACTTTTGAAGTAGTGAAGCATTTAGAAATATTTTATAATTGATTCCCTCGGTGTTTTGTGAAAGTAGAGTCTTTTGTTTCTTGTGGCATATCTGTTTCAGAAATAACTATGAAATTATATATTGCAAATGCCTTTGATTTATAAAAAAATGATACATGTTATCATCAAAAGTCTATATAGTTTTTCATTTTGTATAATTTAGATATTTGTTTAGTAATAAAATGTAGCTTTTATAATGCAAAGAAAATAAAATAGAGTCCCTCGAGTAATTAACAAAACCCGCAGTAATGTGTATGATATGCTTGTGAGTGTGTGTGTGTGTGTGTGTGTGTGTGTTTCTGTATATATATATATATATATATATATATATATATATGTATATATATATATATATATATATATATATATATATATATATATATATATATATATATATATATATATACATATATATATATATATATATATATATATATATATATATATATATATATATATATATATATACATACGAATATCCATATAGAAAATCGACTAAAATAGATACGCATATAATGTTTCGTACGAGTGAAAATTTTGCAAGAGTAAAGAAAAATGAATATGCAACGACATCAAGTGTGTTCCTCTTTGCTCACTGAGTTGCGGAAACGACTTGTAAAGAAACAAATCAGTAGAGAAAAATAGTTATCTATACATGAGATATCATTTGGAATTCTCAGCACATATCTTAATTAGTTCAAGAAAAATTTAAATTTGAATAGATTCTTAAAATTTCATGAGCAAACTTTCGTAATTACTAAAACAATATACTTTTCTTAAATAAATTGCTTCGCAATCATTTTTATGAATTATTGTTGAAAATTGTTTTCAAACGAAACCTTTTAAAACAATGTCAACCAAAGAAAAGAAATTAATATCGTTTAATTTTTCGCTCCGTGAACATCCTTTGACAGCTGCCACTAACTATGATGATTAAACATTCGTATGTTGTTACTGTCATATAACCAGGTGCACATTTTGTATTCTAAACTCATTTTCTAAATTCGTGGAACGTGTGAAAAATGAATATTATTCTTAGAATAATAAAACATTGTTTCTAATATTTTCACAAGGAGAGAAATTTGGAAGAGATTTAATTAGTAAATTGAATCCATTTCAATGTTAGAAATTTTATTTTAAAAACACCAGAGGTTAATAGGCTGAACATATTGCATGGCCGTTTAAATTCAGAACGTAGTGAGATGGGTCTAGAATCGGAAGGTATTTGTTTTGATACCTGCACGATTCTCTCAATTCAGCTCCCTCCATTGTTATTGAATATTTAGAACGTTCTGATGAGAGAGACGATTCAATATATCATGAATGGAGGGGGCCAATCGATTAGATCGACGCCATTACGCAACTGGTATTTAATTTATGATTAGATCGACTCAAGTACGCAACTGGTACTTAATTTATCGACCCACGAAAATAAGAAAGGCAAAGTCGACATCGGTGGAATTTGAACTCAAAACGTATCAACGGACGAAATGCCGCTAAGCATTTCGCCCAGCGTTCTAACGACCCTGCCAGCTCGCCACTTTGTGAATGGATAAATTTATAAATTTATTTACAGTGGTAAATATCTCATTGGAAAATATTGTACTCTAGAAATGACTCTAATTGCAGAAGTACGAGTTAACCGTTATTGCTTACGAATAAATCTTTGGTAACATGCGTTTGAATCGGTCAGTTTGACAACAAGCAATTCAGAATAGTCGGCTTCCATTCAGGGTTAGTGTAATTAAAACATTTATTTGAAATCATATGTGATTCTTCCACTTTCGGTAAGCTAATACAGAACTAGTCCAAGAGAAAATAACTTACTGTGATCGCTTACTAGCGAAGACAAAATATCCAGCTTAGATATTAATATATTTTTTCCTAAAGAATATTTGTATGGACAAAATTGCTTTTCTTGCGACACAGGTGTCAGTTGAACATTAACTGTGATATATATTTGATCAAGTTGACTGCGAGGGCATTTAATATGCATATTTTGATTATATATAGTTACATTATTTTAAATCGGTCCATTGCTTTAATATTTAAATGTCTTATATATGTAGTATGCTATTTGTCTCAATAAATATACAAAATGATCGTTTCAAGCATAAATATTTGTCGGTGTATATCCGAAAAGAATCCAAACATAACGCATTTTGTTTCATGAACAAAATATATAAGATATTGATTTACAAGTACACCTACATTCCACCATTGGCAGCTGCTGTGTTCATAACTTTATGGAAATAGATATGCCTAGTTATATTATCTACTTTTTCGTTTCGAAATAATCGCCTTTTATCATATGTATCAATATATTATCCAGCAAAGAGGCGCTACTTGTAATGTTTATTGTTGTCTGTAAGAAGTAATAAGAGTTTAAAAATATATTGCTTTCATGCTCTTACTAATAAACAATTCCGTTGTTTGGATAGAGGTATATAGCATGTTCAGCGTGGGCCGAAATAATATTGGTGAGTGAAAAGTAATTATGCATTCAGATTTGAAATTTATTGAAATATATCTCAACAGTGAATATCTTTTATTTTTGTTTTATGTTTTATTTCTTTCGGTCATTTCACTGCGGCCATGTTGGGGCAGCATCTTGAAAACATTTAGTCGAGAGCGTCGACCCCGGTACTGATTAAAGTATGGTGCTTATTGTATCGGCCTTCTTTATCGCTAAGTTACGGGGGCGTAAACACACCAACACAGGTTGTCAAGTAGTACTGAGAGACAAGCACAAACACAAAGACGCGTACACACACTCATATATTTATAGGCACACACACACATACACACGCATATATATACACACACACACACACACATATATATATATATATTTTTTTTTTAAGTTTCAGCTTAGAGCTTCGGCCATGCTGATGCACCACCGTATATATATATATATATATATATATATATATATATATATATATATATATATATATATATATATATATATATATATATATATATATATATATATATATATATATATATATATGTATATATATATATATATATATATATATATATATATATATATATATATATATATATATATATATATATATATATATACTAACATATACATACATACATATATATATATATATATATATATATATGTATATATATATATTTACATAAGAAGGGCTTCTTTCAGTTCTGTCCACCTGATCCACACACAAGTATCTTGGCCCGAATATCTAGTGGGATATAAACCGGAACCGTGTGGCTGGGAAGCAATCTTCTTACCACACAACCACACCAGCATCTATAGAATCTCTTCGCAGTAAGCATTTTGTTGCTAAATAAATATTTACAATATGGTATGACACTACAAAAGAATATGTTAGACTTTACATGACTTCAAAAAACTTTATAAGAGGTGTTGAAAATGTCGTCCTTCATTTTCGATACATAAGTTGACTCTTCTACACATGTTTCGAAATATATCTTGGAGATTCTGACGCAGTATGGACCATGTGAAGGTTATGATTGCGTCTCTTAGCTCATTCATGGTTTTCGGGCGATTCTTGTACACGGATCCTTTACTGGCTCCAGAGAAAAAAAAGTCTGGTAGTGTTAAATCAGGTGATCTTGGTGGACAAAGTCCCTTCAAAATAATCCGTTCACCGAAATATTCACTGCGGGGAGACTTTTTCAACAGCCTGTATCTATTTCTTCATGTCACATTACCAAACATAACATGACAAGGTTGATATTTAATGCATTAACGTTTGAAGAAATCACGATTATTGAATATCTGTTTTACTCGTATTTTTCACAAAGGAGTAAACTATATTGATTAGCATTGACGAGAAGAACACTTCATATTTTATTCTTAAAAACGTTGAGAACAATCAATTTTCGACGTCACATTTATAGGAAATTCTAATAAAATACTAAAGTGGTTACAATATTCTGACTTTTACCGAAAAATATAACATTCTCGATTATAAATACAGACATCATTCATAAACCAAAATCCATTTTAGTCCACATCATTATTATAAAGCTTGTAGAAATTTGTCAGTCAATTATAAGTTAGAGATTCTAATACAGTAATCGCGTTCTCATTTTCCAAAGTTTTCGTTTGTTTTCCAATGTTAGTGTAGTAATATATTGCTCCCATAAGATAAGAAAATACATAAATTTTTATAACTATATCTTTCATTCGATTTCGGCATTGGACCAAAAATATATAACTATATGTACGTTTAAACACACAGTTGTTTATGTATGCTTATAAGTTTGCTGATCTCTCTCTCTCTCTCTCTCGCTCTCTGTATCTCTCTCTCTCTCTCGCTCTCTTTATATTTATATATATATATAGTATAAATAATATATATATATATATATATATATATATATATATATATATATATATATATATATATATATATATATGCATATATACATACGTATACGTACATACTTACATCTATATGTATATATATATATATATATATATATATATATATATATATATATATATATATATATATATATATACATATGCGGGCACTCGACGTCATGGAACTTATACAACAAAAAAATACGAAGTACGAGTACATGGAATATGAACTATTTTTTCGAACAACGAAATACACAAATGGAAAGTAAGACAAACGACACAAAAAACGACTCCTCATCAGTTGTTGGCTGTTTTTCTAATCTCGTATTTCGAGCATTTAACAACAATATACGCTTTCGATAAAACAGTTGCTCATGGAAAGCAAATTAAATAAAATTTGGGATATAGCGGAGGGTGAAATTTGGTAACACAAATTGGAGAGTGAAAACAAACAGGAAGGGCTTCTAAGCTTAAACGACGTTGTGGTGGCGAACGTGTAAATCAAACTTGGACAGGAGACAGACAAGAACACGTCTACCGTGTTCCAAGTACAACGGAGAGAAACAAGGAAACACAAGTTAGGAGAAGAGAGATAGATGACTGATGGTCACGTGGGAGCCACGTGACCAAGTGAGGAGGAGTAAGGGAGAGAGGGTGACAGGATAATAGGATAGAATAGTGGGAGAAGAGGAGATAAAAGAATAAGAGAGAGAGAGAGAGAGAGAGAGAGAGAGAGAGAGAGAGAGAGAGAGAAACGAAAGAGTAAAAAGATTCTATAGAGTGCGCATCAGAATTATATATATACAATTAGGAAACAGCTACTAATAGTTACATTCTCTAAGATACATTAAAATGGCAGATTTACATATACCGTTTATCGCTAAGCAATCTTTGACATTCAGGTCATAATGTAATATGCATTTCAAAAATAGAATACTAGACATTGAATAAGAAGAACTTGAGTAAAAAGCATATATATCGTTGCTATTATTATGCAAAAGTGACGTGAGTCCAAAACGTTGCTTTTTTAAGAAAAAGAAAAAATGGTTTCACTATTCCATAGCAAAACCGTTGTACTACACTTTGACATTTTTGATATCTTGGCATCTGAAGCAGCTGATAATTTATATAAAGGGCATTAACTGTGTAGTAATGCCTCACGCTTCGAGGGACTAAATAAGTCAAAAACTACCAAAAAATAAGCAACATATGATGAATTTTTTTCATTATGAGGTTTTTTTCACGCTGACTACTTGATAAATTCTTATAAAGATGTTATCCTATATTATATTATAAATAATTAGAATATATTCAGTGCTGAATATTATTCTGTATAAGCACATGTTACTGATATGCAACCGGATAAATTCAAGCCTCTTTCACGGATATATAATTATGAACAGAATTCATCGTACTATGTTGGGTACATCGTGGTAAGTTGATTCTTGTTTATTTTTAAGCATCTCGACCATACGTATACTGATGAACAAAAGATGCAGGTTAATTCACAGTTTTTCTGTATTTGATTGAGAAACCAATGGTTTACCGTTAAGTTAAATGTTTTTAAGAGATTAATTTTGAAAGCTGCATTCCCTCGCTTTCGGTAAATATGTTGCTTATTCTTTGGTAGTTTTTGACTTATTTAGTCCCTCGAAGCGTGAGGCATTACTACACAGTTAATGCCCTTTATATAAATTATATATATTTATGGAAAAAATGATGAATTGTTTTCATTATGAGGTTTTTTTCACGCTGACTACTTGATAAATTCTTATAAAGATGTTATCCTATATTATATTATATATATATACGGTGGACTCTCCCACCGTTAAACGACGTACGATGGATCGACACATAGATGATTTGTTTATAGTGATCAAATGTTTGTGTACACGTAAGCTCATTCCCTCCCTCAAATCGACATTACCTGTACAGGTGCAACGAGAGCCACATATAAGATGACGAAATGATCGTAAAGCAACGTGAATTGAAGTGCTTTACTCAAAAACACAACGCAACGCCCGGGCTGGGAATCGAACCCACGATCTCGCAATCTTGAGTGCAACACCTTAACCACTAAGCTATGCGCCTTCACACACACACACACACACACACACACACACATAGACACATACGTATATACAAATATACATACATACATACATACATACATACATGCATACATATACATACACACATGCATACATGAAGGTGTGTTGAGGTATAGCTACTAATGTTCTTTTTTAACATCTACACGATAACAATATGCATGGCATGATGATGGGAGGTATTTAGTGAATGCTCTTTCTGAAGTATATATGAGTGTGTGTATGTGTGTGTGTGTGTGTGTGTGTGTGTGTGTGTGTGTGTGCCTGTGTGTGTGTTTTTTTCTAATGTGTGTTTGCTTTTGTACATGTGTAATTGCAACTGAGTGCCTTTGGAAGCTTATATATAGGAATGAATGAACGTATGAGAAATGAACTTTAAACATGTCTTATTGGGTGTTAAATGTTAAATAAATCAATGATAATCCAGACAGCGTGTACGAGGCCACTGAATCAGCCGTCGGTCCACCATAGCTAATATCTCTTCTAGTGCTCCGGCACAAACGGAATGCCAGGCGTGATTGTCCATAAGAATCAATTGTTTTGCAAAGCTGTTTTATCCGATCTTATAAACAAATTGTTTTTGTTTTCCGTTTGTTTGCAGAAAATAGATTCTAAATCACTGTACCATTTCAACGTCATGCTTGCTTTCCCTATTGCCCCTGGTGTTGGTTATAATATATTACTTTCACAGATCAACGCCTATATTTAAAATCTGTATTCATAGTTTGTTGTTGTGATTCTAAACTAAAGCAAACAGATTACTATTAGCTTATGTTATTGCTTCAATGAATTTCAAACACGAGTAAGTTTCCCTCTACGTTCTCAAGATTTAAAGACAAATAAAACCATTGCCTCCAGCCCTAAAATAGATTAAATTAAAACAGACAAAACAAACTCTAAAAAGATAAAATGTTTATCAAAATTGTTTGGTAAACATATTTTTATGGACAGTAATTTAATGCAATGTTATTTTTAATTTAAGCGGATATTGATTTCTATAATCATTTAATAAGGAGTCGATACGGAGAAACAATCCAAGCACATTATCTGAACGATGCTCATACAAAAAATGCCTGGTTGCTATTCGGTCGAAAGAAAGACATCATATCTTTTGTGTTTCTTGGGAGGGTCATTATGCCAATAGAAATTAAAATATACACTCACCGATTCAATAACATTTTCTTTTATTTTACCCACTGCCATCCAATGAATAATCAATCGATTATTAGTTTTCTAACAGAGTCCTTTCGTCGCTGCTCACAACCTCATCAATGACTTGCCCTCACTATCTCAAAAACTAACATCCCATTGATTATTTAACAAACCATTGGATAGTTACTTGATAACATAAAGAAGTCGTATGGAACCATTGCTTTTGTTTATGTTAATTTTCATTTGCATAATAACATTCTCTATTCATAACAAGATTTGTTTTAATAGACGAATACACATCAGATACCTTGCAGACCACGTACAAAAAAGGATAAACTAAAACTCTCACCAATTATTTCTTAAAATTATATTTTAATTGCTTCTAATCTAGATCCAACGTTCAAATTTTTCTCTCGCTCAATTTAGAAATTTCTTATTTCAACATTGTCTTGATCGATACATCTGACATCCTTCTTTCATCACAACTATTTGCTGCAATGAATGAAGGAATACACGAGAGAATTGTTAATTAATGTGACGAAAATGAAGTATAAGAGATACTTATATTATAATTCTGAGAACCCACAGCGCCAATTGTATCCTTCACCAATTTTATATGTTTGTAGATAACAACTAGTAGCAATGAACCATGTGCTTTTATCATCACCTAACTTGTAGACCGTGTGAGAGGATATGAGATTCATGACCTGCTTAAGTTGCAATAAAAAGGAAAATAGGGGAGTGTTTAATAAAAAAAATATTGTCTTCTATTGTCCATGTAGGTTATTGGTCTATTGGGACGGTAACTTTGAGGAAGGTGCATCCTAAATACTCACCGATGTAAGGCTAGCAACGAGGTACATTTTGAAGATATATGGAGAAAACGGTTTCAGGCCGAACAAGTGATATTGTGAAAGGCAAAAATGGGTTTCAGAATACCATTCACAGTTATAAATCCTGACCTGACATCAACCGATAGCTGAAGGTTTAACTTTAAGAAATAGAAAGAAACATCTGCGCTTACATGTTGTACAGTTTATATATACTACAGATAATGAGGTCTTATGCTCTGCAATCCATGTGGCAATATTGGATACATGAATTAATCTATATACCCACAACACTAACAATAAAACATGTTGCATACAATGAGACGCATTCAGTAGTTGAATGTGTGGAAACACAAGATTATTGCTGATGCATGCGTTATATCATGAGCTGCAGGTAATCACTACATGCTTCATATTGAGAAATTAGATGTCGTTGAAACTGGACATCTTTGTACGAGTAAGTTTTGATCTATACGAGCTTACTACTCAACATAGGCTTCATCGCATGGATATTGCTTTTGGAAAACACCTTTCGAATTTATTTACATTATTTACATTTAATGGATATTGTGCTCATCTTGTTTGCTGTTAAGACAACGTTTCGGCTGATATGCCCTCCAGCCTTCATCAGGTGTCTTGGGGAAATTTCGAACCGGAGTTTTCATTTCTTAACCACTGTGTACAAATGATGTTTTCTTAAATTCAATCGTATTTTATGCATTGCATAAAATACGATATATTATATCGTATATTTTACTATAAATAAATATATATATATATGTGTGTGTGTGTGTGTGTGTGTGTGTGTGTGTGTGTGTATAAAATAAATGAAAGAAGTTATTCCAAAATTCTGACGACTTTTTTCAATATTTACTTCTGTACATCACACCTAACACTCTACACACACACACACACACACACACACACACACACACACACACACACACACACATACACACACACACACACGCACACACACACACACGCACACACATACATATACATATATATATATATATAATGTATCTGTTTGAATTTTATATTACGTAGTTTTATATACATACCTGTCAGTGCACGAAAGGTATTTAAAATGAATATCATATTGATTGTAGTATAAAATGTTATCGTCGATTATGCCAGAAAATAGAATGAAACTGCATGGGTGGGGGTAGCTTATAAATCATTGAGTTATGAGGACAGTGAAATTAGTAGGTTTAATAGCAAATCTTGATATTAGACAAAATGTCCACTGATACTCAATCCAATCAGTTATATGATTGGTATATTTGAATATTAGTCAAATTATTACTTCATTGTAAACATTTACTCTTTTATGAGTAGATGTAAAAGTTTAATGCAGAGAAAATTAGCACAGTAGCGTTTCTTTTTTTACTTTGTTCCTTTTTTTTTTTGCTTTATTAATCATTTAATCGTAATTCAAAAGAGTATATTCTGATTGATGTCCTACTTTGAATCTCTAATCATGAAATGTTAACTTTTGATGAAAGAAGTGTTTCTTCATCACTAATATACATATGTATGCATGTATCTATTATGCATATGCATAAGTGTGTGCGTGTGTGCGTATGTATGAATACATATACATACATATGTATATATATATGTATATATATATGTATATGTATATATGTGAGTGTGTGTGTGTATATATATGTATATATATACATATATGCATATATATATATATACATATATATATATATATATATATATATATATATATATATATATATATATATATATATATATATATATATATATATATATATATATATATATATATATATATATATATATATATATATATATATACGCATATGAGAGAAACGTAAAGCGGCCTTTTTCTCTTTTATGAGTTTTTTAGAATGTTAAAAGAGTTAGCAAAATTACAATTAAACTGTTTCAGAGAGTTGTGTATAAATATACATTATACACTACCAAATCAATTGGATTGATCTTTTTTAAGCAACTGAATATAAATATATATCTTCAATAAGTTTATATTATGAAGAAATATTTGTGATCGATTAGAGTTCAATCAAACGAAATAATACGCATATTGACTTGTTAAATCTAATAAAGATTGATTTAGTGTGTCTAAAATAAATCATTTATATTTTAGAGCGGATGTTTCTTTTTTTTTTTCTTCAATGTAAGCTATATACCTATCTGTCGTTTGCCGCAGAATACTATGATTCCTGGCAAGTTATGACCAAAATGTAGTTTCGATTATTTCATACTTTCATAGATGATGCCTTCGGGAGTATTTATTTCTCTCTTTTCCGAAATACAGAATATATATGTGCTATATAAAGGACTTGATACCGCCCAAATGCGACGGAATTGTAGTTTTCCAAATTTTTTAAATTTTCTTCTTTTAGTTCCGAAGCGCATTCATCCCATATGTTCTGATGTTATATTTCCAGAAAACATACGACCTTCAGAGCAATTACAAACATACACAAATTAATTATGCAATCATTCACACGACATCAGAAAATGGTGTCTAGTCGAAAAAAATCTGTAAATATGCATATATTCTCGACTAAGATGAATTCTCTTTACACACATCATCAACTTAGATGTAAAATTTAACGCCAAGCAATGAAGTTATATTCATGTTAATTATCTGAAAATCTCTTACAATTCAGACACATTTCTCTCATAAATATAATACTAAAACTATGGCGGCATAAGCAGTGAAATAACTCAGAAACAATTCAGTGAGTTATGTTTACACTACAACCACCATTATTACGTAATTTTATAGCAGATGTTTTATATATAAAACTCATAGAAACAAAATTAGTAATACAATACTTGTAAATACTCATTGTTTGCAAAATGTTAAGATACTCTGGATGTTTAAATCTATTTTCGATGTTGCGATATACTTTCACCAATCTTTAAATTAAAGTTACACAACGCAAAGACAAATATCATAACGTCACTTTTATATCAAATCACTCAAGAAGAATGGAACGAACCGTAGTTCATATAGTGTTATTACAGCAGAAAAACCTAATGATTGTGTTCACGGAACAAAATTATTGGAGTGTTTTTATCATTCAACACACTGTATTGCAATAAATAAAATAATAGATCTGTGTGTATGTGTGTCGTAGGATGAAAACTGTAATATGTGCAGGTTAGGTTGAAAAGCAATATAATATTGCGCTTTTCTATTGAGATCTGATATCTAATAATACATCACGTCATTGAATATAAATGATTGTTCAAAGTCCGCTGAAAATGGTTACGCACACAGATAGATAGATAGATAGATAGATAGATAGATAGATAGATAGATAGATAGATAGATGGAGAGAGAGAGAGAGAGAGAGAGAGAGAGAGAGAGAGAGAGAGAGAGAGACCGACACAGACAGGCAGATAACTAGATCGAAATATACGTATATATGTATATCAATATTTACATACACATAATATATGCGTGCAAGTGTGTCGCTGTGTGTGTGTGTGTGTGTGTACATATGTGTGTGTGTATAGTTATATGTGTTTGTGTGTATAGTTATGCATGCTCCTTGTGTGAGTCTCTGCGTTTTATTCATAAAATTTGGATGAAATGAAAACTCCAATATCATACGAGCTATAAGTTGCCATTTCACGATGTTTTTATAACATGTATTTTCATGGAGATGTTATTGAACGCAAGAATATTGCTAAGCCTGTCAACAAATATTGCATTAGATTCAACTGATTTGGTATTAAAAATTAAGGAGTGCTTCACAGTTAGGCACATTTTAAAATGCATAACACTGGAAATACGATACCAGTCTGTTATGTAGACATCAACTTAATTTTCCAGTGTTAGATTGAATGACAGCGCGATCACTTGTAACAGTGTAAGACCCGAGTATGTGGAATCATAGCTGATACAGGAACAAAGTGCCAGGTCACGAAAAGGAATGAAAAAAAATATATAATGTACTGTAGTTTACATTATATTCCCCGTAAGGTCTTTTGGATATCACGTTGAAAGTATTGCAATGTATGTATATCCAGGCACTTTATATATAATATTATATCAATTGGTAAGTGATATATCACTTAATGCTGAAAGTAAATATCAATTTTCAAACGATTTGTAAAATAAAATTAGTAGATGTTCTTATGATCTCCCCTTGAGGAAAGCAAGCGAATAAAGATGGCTTACAATAAATCAGCTCACTAGTGATGTCTACGTAAAGTAAGAAACATCACTTAAACCAACAAGATGTAAGCGTAGATAAAATCTGTTTCGATGCATTATATATCATGAACGTGGCCGCCTATATAGCTAGGAGCTTCATTACGCGATTCGATAGTCACGTCAGGCATTCACATAGAATGCGTAAAATATACACAAATAGAATATACAGAATGATTGTGACTGTTAGTTATTTTCGCCTCCGAATAATAGGTTCAAACAGTTCCAACTAGAAAAGAAGTCCAGATACTCGAATTGAGAACTGCTATTTGCGTTATGGATGGACGGATAACATATGTTGACTTCACAAGCTGTTCACTTTAAAGAAAGATACACTACTCACATGATTTCAAGCTTAATGTTATGTAACAGTTATATTTATATGAAATTTAATTGGCCGTGCAGTAGATGTGCTAATCGTACACTGAAGCCTCGTTGATAAAACCTTCACATAGTGGACATAGAAGCAGATGCAATTTCTACTTAACGGCTAAAGTGAATCTATTAAATTGCCCATAATTCGGGAAACATTCAAATAACCGTACCATCCAGAGTACTTCAATTTATAGAATATAAAACACATCCTAGTCCCAGCCAGACAGATATCCTTGCAGGTTGACACGGATAATTTCCCAGCATATCAATTTTTCCTCAAACCCATCAACTACACTTTCATATGAGTGGCTATCAAAGGATTAAGCGCGCTCTCACTCTACCTCCGCTATGTGTCCTCTTCAGCACTTCCATTATCTCCTCATATTCTTCCTAAGACTGTATATAGAATGTCCTTTAAAGACAGCAATGAACTTTTCTACTCTAGGCACAAAGCTCGAAGTTTAGTGGGAGGTGACCAGTCGATTGAATCGACCCCAGTACGCAACTGGTACTTAATTTATCGCCCCCGAAAGGATGAAATGCAAAGTCGACTTCGGTGGTATCTGAACTCAACGTAAAGACAGCAATATATATATATTTTTTTTTTACTAAAGACACAAGGCACGAAACTTTTGGGGAGGGAACCAGTCGATTAGAGCAACATCAATACGCAATTGGTACTTCATTTATTGCCCCTGAAAGGATGAAAGGCAAAGTCGACCACGGCGGAATTTGAACTCAGAACGTAAAAACGGACGAAATACCGCTAAGCATTTCGCCCGGCTACCGCTTCTGCCAGCTCACTGCCTTGAAAGACAACTATGACTTTCACCAACTTAAACATCCAAGTCCTTATATAATATCAATATAAATCTCGCCAAAATTACACCATGGCTGTAAGGTGTGTCCTACTCTTCGAAATATATGCACTCCTTTCACGTATAGAATAACGGCTCCATATATATAGGGTAATATACACCTTTATCGACGCCATGTCATAAACATCTGACATGTCATACTTCTGCAGCACAGTCTTCGTTTGAAGAGATCTCATACACACACGCACACACACACACACACACAAACATATATATATATATATATATATATATATATATATATATATATATATAGAGAGAGAGAGAGAGAGAGAGAGAGAGAGATTTAGCGGTTATAGTAAGCGACTAAGTGATAAAATATCTGTATATACTGTCGATGCGGTGGTTAATGTTTTTCTACATGTTTTAATTATATATTTGTATATACGCACACACACCACACTCACACACACACATACACACAGATGTATATATATATACATTTATACAAATTTATATATATATATATATATATATATATATATATATATATATATATATATATATATATATATATATATATATATATATATATATATATATATGGGAGAATATACAAATAATAACAACAGACGAGGACAGGTGGTGTAAATATATATATATATATATATATATATATATATATATATATATATATATATATATACCTATGTGTGCGTGTGTTTGTGAGTGTGCATCCGTGTCTGTGCCTGTGTGTGTATCCGTGTGTGTGCTTGTGTGTGTAAAGAAAGAGGATGACAGAGAGAGAGAGAGGGAGATAGATAAAAAGACAATCAGGCAGAAAGATAGATACAGAGAGAGTGAGAGAGAGAGAGATGGGCATTTGCGCGTGTGTATATATTGCAATTCTACATCTCCCCTTTTGTGTACCGGTGTTTTAATCCAAAACTTAAAGATTTTCACCTGTTTATTTACTTCAGCATCACTGAAAGAACTTACTGATATCGGTGAAAGACCTTTTAAAATAGCTCACTTAGAGATGATATAAACCTAATCTAGCGTTCACACATAAGCCTTTCTATAGAATATAGAAATCTTTCGATACAATATATAACCTTCTATACACAAATTTCTCTGCCTTTAGCTACGAACATTATTAACTACTAGCGAAGTCTTTCCCTTGTACTTCATATGTAGTATTTCCGCTCGCAAAATCACGTAGTCTTTGATAACTGTTTCTGCATAATGAATCCATTTTATATTGGCTTGAGCTTAACTCATAGTCTTTGATTTTAATTCATTAAATTTCATGTAAAAGATGTTATTAATACCACTACCGTCACATTTGAAGTTAGTTGATTTTACCATGGTTTCATTTAATTTTATTCTGTGTTTATTCATTTTGTTCACAAATTATATATTGTTTTCCTTCTTTTCATGATGAATTCTTGCCATCACATATAAATCTTATTTATAACATAGCAATGGCGTTCAATGGATCCCTGAAATCTGTATTAACACAATAAACATATCAGCCAACAATGTTGTTTCATACTAATGTCATCATTAATTTCCGTAGCGCCTATCTACTAGTAGGCCGTCGTTTGCTTCTGTATCCATTTTCTTTACAGCTAAACTTTAAAACACACCTTCGTAAGAGTCACATACCTTTAATGTTTTCTTTATTTAATTGAAAATAAATACATACTGAAACACTTTTTTCCTGCCTCAGCAAACATGAGGTACTGATTCTAGATACAACACGCATGTATTATTTCAATGCATATGATTATGAAAGGATAGAGGTCTACAGTCTGCGGTACAACAACTCAGTTCGTAGAGGGCGGTATTTTCCAATTCGGCAACAGGAAATTATCCATATGTTTACAACTACTGGATAAACCACATCTGGAATTCAGCAGTGCGGTGCAGTTCTTAGATCTGAAAAGTATTCGTGATCATTAACGTACGTATAGTTTGCATTTGTTTTCTACCATTGGTATATGGCACAGATTTTCAACTGTTTCTCAACTTATTCATATTATTTTGTGGTATGGCGTTAGACTTCGAACCAGATACGTGTCTACTGAATTTCGTGGTTTCGCATGTAGTTTTACTTCTGTACGCCGGAAAGCTGTGCTTAATACAGAGGTTTTCGAAACATAACCCGATATTACACTTCTTTTCAGTTATATTATCACCTAGCGCTGTTGTAACTTCTACCTCATAAATGATGGATCCAATCAAGCATCCCTGGTCGTTCAAATACATACATATATACATACATACATACATATATATATTATATATGATATATATATATATATAAATATATATATATATATACGCATATATACATATACAAGTATGTGCGTATATATGTATATACATATATATATATATATATATATATATATATATATATATATATATATATATATCATATATAATATATATAAATGATATAATATATATTTATATATAGAAATACACACATTCACGAACTCAAACTTTTACCTATGTATGCATAGACACACAGACACACACACACACACACACACGCACACACACAAACACACATATTTTCTTTTATGTTGGTGTTTGCAAATTCTTCACCCAACCACTATTTTGTTGTTCTAATCAACCGAAATGATTATTACAGCATTGCCAAATTGTTATGCGAAATATGGAACTGCATGTTAATAACTAATATACGCGTCTGCAGATTTGGGAAAAGAATATTTTTGTCACTTTTTAAAACTTTGTTTCGTTGTTATGGATATATGCGTGTATATATGTCTATATGTGTATATATATATATATATATATATATATATATATGTATGTGTGTGTGTGTGTGCAAGTGTGTGTGTTCGCATGCGTGCGTGTCTAATTTGGAAGCCATTACTAATTATTTGAGCTTCTTTATCAACGAGTGTATCTCAAACAAATGGGTATATACTCTGAAATATTTCATTTTCTTTTGCAAACGCATTTTTTTTCCCTATGGAAAAAAAAAACTGCTCCTTATTATGTTTAACAATAAACATTGAATTTGGTTGATTTTTCCTGTGAAAAAGTTATATATCTTTCAGTCTCCTCTGATACAGTTTACGTATGAAAGAAATATAACTGCAGCGGCAATAGATCCATATCTCGAAGTTGATTGTGAAAGTATGAAAATAATTCGCAACCATTGTTGTAGGTTATTCCTTATCAGAATATTACAGAGAATAAAAAATAAAATAACGGGTAATGTTCTCGCAAAAAGAATATAATTTTTCTAGGTGGAAATTGATTGAAACAACGATCAATATGTTATTTTCACACGACTGGTTATTCACACAGATATGTGAACTGCAGGGAGATGGCGCTGTTGATGGCGTTCATAACAGCCAACCAAGTTTTTTTATGTGGTCTGTATATTTGTCGTTACCGCTCTATTGAATCTTTAAACAATGCCTTTAACCCCAAGCTGCCCAGTTTACATAGCTATTAGCATATTTTACACGAAGGAACGATTCATGTGAGTTTCACATGTATAGTAATCAATACTTGACGCGTATTTTATTAATTATCGGAGCTGGTATAGCACCAATTTTTAAGGTTAGCATTAAATCCTCTACATTGGCATTTTTTCCTTATTTCTTTTACGTATTCTATAAATTGACTTTTTAAAACATTAATTAAGTAAAGACTGCGGATATAATATATCTACTTCAAAATCTTTTATTTCTGTAACTCATGCTTTTACACACAAAGAGAGGAGCGTCTATTTCTCAGTGAAGCAGTAACAACAGCAAAATATTATGTAATATTTTTTACTCGGTTCAATCATTATACTGCGATCATGCTGGAGCATCGATTCAAATAATATTTATTCGATGACACAAGCATGCACCCACACTCACACAAACATATATATGCAATATGAATGCAGGTACGTGTGTGTGTGTACAACAGACACACACGCACACACACACACATACCCACATATACACATATGTATATATAAAATTAAGAGGCATGACAACTAAAGTGGATTCCTAATATGCTAAATATAGACGTAAAATCGCCATTACCACGAAGAGTATGTACTCAAGATAAAAAATTTATTTATTTATGTGGATATATATATATATATATATATATATATATATATATATATATATATATATATATATATATATATATATATATATATATGTATATATATATAGGCGCTTGCTTACCAGCCCCATGGTTCCGGGTTCAGTCCTACTGCGTGCCAACTTGGGCAAGTTTCTTCTACTATAGCCACGGGCCGACCAGAACCTTGTGAGTGGATGTAGTAGACGTAAACTGAAAGAAACTCGTCGTATATATGTGTATGTCTGTGTGTCTGCGTTTGTCCCCCTAGCATTGCTTGATAACCGATGCTGGTGTGTTTATGCACCCGTCACTTAGCGGTGCGGCAAAAAGGACCAATAGAATAAGTACTAAGCTTACAAAGAATAAGTCCTGGGGTCGATTTGCTTGACTAAAGGCGATGCTCCAGCATGGCTGCAGTCAAATGACTGAAACAAGTAAAAGTAAAATAGAGAGAGTAAAGAGTATATATATATGTGTGTCTGTGTGTGTGTGTTTGTGTATATATATTTTCTTGAATCGAGGCTATATATGTATATATATATATATATATATATATATATATATATATATATATATATATATATATATATATATATATATATATATATATATAGCGTCGATTCAAGAAAAGCCTTGTAAGCAGGTTTGGCAGACGGAAATTAAAATATATATGGTGGTCTTAACTTCCGTCTGCCAAACCCGCTTACAAGGCTTTTCTTGAATCGAGGCTATAGTAGAGGACACTTGCCGCCTAAGGTGCCACCCACAGTGCCTGAACTCGGATCTATGTGGTGGTGAAGTCACCTTCTTACAACACGCCCACCTCTGCACTTATAGTACGACTTTTGTCATCGACAAAGTTCTTCATCTTTGTTGCTGTTTGTTGCTCTCATTGTTGCTATTTTGTTCGTGTTATTACTCTTCCTTTTTTTTCTTCTAGCTGGATTTGGGACCTGATTGTATTGACCAGAAGTAATTTTGACTTCTGGATTCTGTACGTTTATTTTATTTTCCTCTTTACTTTTTGTGACATTGTGTACCACATTTGCGATTATTTGTTTTATCGTTTATTACGTTTTGTAGGTGGCGTTTCAGATAATCCCGGCGACTAATTCTACGATCTGAAATGAAGAAGTCGGGCTGGCTTGTTGGTCTGTCTATTGTAACAAAGCATTACACGTTACCATGACTCAGCCATTCTAAAAATAACAGTCTTACTGGAATTAACTTGTTGAATGTAGATCAATTGACGATAAGAGACAATTTTTTTTCGATTAAAGATAACAGAGACAAAGACGAAAGCAAACAAGAAGAAATTTGGATATACGAACAAAATGAAATACATAAGCATAATAGGGCCTTAGGGCCAGAGAGGAGACGGGAATATGGTTAACGCCAGGAGGAATATCCTGAAGGAATAGAAACAGAATTACAGGGATAGCGAAACATGTTAAAAGTGGAGGACGAGAGAAAATACGATCAGTCGCTTCGGCGATAAAATGGAAAACAGAATAAGAGATGATGATGACCAGAAGTGACGTGTCAATAGTAGGATGGAGAAAAAGTGATAAAGGGCAGAGAGGGAGGAGGAGAGAAAGAGAGAGAGAGAGAGAGAGAGAGAGAAAGAGAGAAAGAGAGAGAGAGAGAGAGAAAGAGTGGGAGAGAAAGAGAGAGAGAGAAAGAGTGGGAGTGAGAGAGAAAGGGAGCGAAAGGGATTGAAAGGAGGAGAAAGGATAGTCGTTGTAGGAAACTATAAAGCACTTCCTGTAAACAAAAAGAGAGACAGTAGAATGTTTGCAGTATCTCTTAGCCGTATCTAACACTGAGTGAGCCAAGTCCATCGAGAATATATTCTCGATGTAATGAACTGACTACTTGTCAATTACGGGGGTTGGTCTGTGTCGACTAATCCTTTCCTCTATATTTCGCGTGTCTATATGTGTGAGATTAATGCAATGGTTAAAGCGTCGGAAAAATGCTTTCCGATATACAGGGTGTCCATGAATTATCTTTATAGAATTTACAGATTATATATGAATGTGATAACGTTGATTTATGGACACTATGTTTGTTTCGAATTCTGAGGCTCTTCGCCCTTTCAGCTTCGGTAACCTAAAGTTCCTCTTAAGTACACAAGATGGCGTTCTTTGTTATCCAACACTTCATCTCGAAATTCTTCATTCTTAATGCTGTATTAGGCATTAGGACTCCTGCAAAATGTTTTACTGTATTTGCTCCGCCATTTTTTACTTTCAAAGTTCAAACACCACTATGCGAAAATTTGCCTTTCGTTCTCGTAGTTGTAGGGTTGTTTTGACTAATTTATCCCCATAACCTGGCAGAAACGTGAGCACGCTTAGCGAAATGCTTATTCGTGTTTCGTCTGTCTTTACATTCTGAGTTCAAATTCCACACAGGTCGATTTTACCTTTCATCTTTTAGAGGTCGATAAATGAAGTTCCAGTTGTGTACTGGGGTCGATCTAATCTCCCAAAATTTCGGGCCTTGTGCCTGGTGTAGAAAAGAATATTTAATACGCAGATTACATAACATTCATATGTGATTATCACGCGATACGTATGTATAAAACAAGAGAGTAAGAGCCACAGAAGCCTGGTTATAGGGAATAATTATGAGTCACACAGATTCTCAATTTCCCTGCAATATTGACAATTTCATGACAACCCAACGACACATGACAAATATATGATCTAAAATGTTTCTTAAACATTTGTTGCACAAATTTTGACTACATTACAAATGATGAATTAGTTGTATATAATATAGGTGTAGGAGTGGCTGTGAGGTAAGTAGCTTGCCTACCAACCACATGGTCCCGGGTTCAGTCTCACTGCGTGGCACCTTGAGCAAGTGTCTTCTACTATACCCTCGGGCCGACCAAAGCCTTGCGAATGGATCTGTTAGACGGAATCTGAAAGAATCCGTCGTATATATGTATGTATGTATGGATGTATGTATGTGTGTGTGAATATGTTTGTGTGTCTGTGTTTGTCCCCCAACATCGCTTCACAACAGATGCTGGTGTGTTTACGTCCCGAAAACTAGCGGTTCGGCAAAAGAGACCGATAGAATAAGTACTAAGCTTACAAAGAATAAGTCCTGGGGTCGACTTGCTTTACTAAAGGCGGTGCTCCAGCATGGCCACAGTCAAATGACTGAAACCAATAAAAGAATAAAAGAATGAGGTCGAGAATACGTAAATGAATTATTATTTTTATTGAAATGCGGCAGAGGTGAAACCTCTTGACGCAAGAATTCTAATAACAGTACTCATAATCTTTCATTTACAATAATGGCTTCAAATGTTGGCACAAAGCCAGCAATATCAGGGGAAGGTATTAATCGATTACATCGATCACAGTGTTCAACTGGTACTTATTTTCTCGACCCGAAATAATGAAAGGCAAAGTCAACTTCAACAGAATTTGAACTCGCCGCTTTTTTTTTCAATTTATAATACTGAATACTGATAGTTGAAGGCGAAATCTTGCTTTGAAAGAATTTCATGAACCACAATTAGGGAGTCGCATTATGCTCACTATTTGTGATGTTTACGCGGTGTTAGGGGCAACTGTGAAAGAAGCTAATGCAATTTTCTGTCTCTTTGCGGCTAATTATTTGATCAGACTATAAATTCTAGCGGTTTGCCAAAGAAAATTTTCGAAATAAATTCAGCACCAGAGGGGAAGATTTTAAAAGGAGCAATGGTTGTTGCATGCCATGTTCTTGGATAACACCGATGCAGCCAATGAATTAAGCGTAGCATAGGAGAGGAATTGAATGATCACATACCAGGCAATTGCTTACCAGCAGTTGAAATGTAGAGATAAGCTCTTTTTTTTTTTTTTCAATCTATTGGCAGTACTAAATATTTACTGAGAATACGACGTATTAAACCTATAACCTTACATAGCAACATCTGATTCTTGTGTATAATGTGTATATACAAAAATCTGTTCATCTAAACGCAGTCAATATTTTGAATATTTCCCGAATTCGCTTATTTTAAGAAAATAGCATAGTTTTCTTTCTTCATTTTTTTATTATTTATATATCTATTTATTTCTTTAAGTATGTATTGCCACTCTAGAATGAGCACTTCCAAAAATACAAATATATACGCTCACATTCTCATATACGCTCTTAAACACCTATACAATGCGATTCAACGGATATGCAATACTTATTTTGCATCCGTGTATTTATGTATCTGTGTGTGTGTGTGTTTGTGTGCATGTGTCTATGTGTGTGTGTGTGCGTGCCTGTGTTTATATACAAATGTATATCTATACAAATATATGTGTTTGTATATGAACGTGCATTATGTCTATTTCTCAACTTTTCTCTAGCTACATATGTGTATATGTATGTAGGTATATATATATATATATATATATATACACGTGTGTGTATCTTTCTATCTATTTATCTATGTATCTCTATGTCTCTCTGTCTGCCTCTATCTATTTAACTTTCTTTCTCTCGATATGTGTATATATATATATATATATATATATATATATATATACATACACACATACATTCATACATGTAGCTTTGTATGTCTGTCTCTATGTATATATGTATGTATGTATGTATGTATTTATGCATGTATGCATGTATGTATGTATGTATGTATGTATATGTAAAAATGACATCTAATACTTATCACTGTTTCATATGCGGAGAATGATAAATTTCAGGTATGCAATATATAGTTATTTCGTAGACTTAAAACAACTTATAATTGCTTCGAAAATTCTATATAATCCAAACTTTAAATTTTTCCTCAATTATCTCTATAGAATGCCTTGAAGCTTATAATAATGTTTCGCCTTATTGATTTACTACTGAACTTCTAAACAATTTAGAATTTTGCGGAAGTCTCATGTCTATTTTTCGTTGGCTTTTTTATACATCTCACAAATCTACACTCGCTTTTAAGTGTGATCATGTGTGCATTTTATCCTTATGCTATTTTCATTTGCTTCATTGAACTATGGTCATATTTGTGCACTGCTTTTTAGTCTTTAGTCCATCCTATGAACCCATTCCCTTGTGACTATTTCACTCTAAATATTTTATTGATGTACGTGTATATTTCTCACTCTAACTTGCTTTCTCTCTCTGTCTCTCTGTCTCTCTGTCTCTCTCTGTCTCTCTCTGTCTCTCTCTCTCTCTCTCTCTCTCTCTCTCTCTCTCTCTTTCTCTTGCTATATATATAAAGTTATATCTGTGTGTATATGTATATATATATAACCATGGACTCATAGGACTCAGCGCATGTCCCCGACCTTGTAGGCCTATTCCTTCCCTCCCAAATTAAGCAAAATTTCCCCAGCCTATTCGGTGGACTATACAGGGATGACGCACTCCTTTCAGCAACTGAATTATTTTGACCATCAGTGGAACACACTAAGAAAGCCCTACACAAATTCGTTTCGTGTGTCATATTTCACAATGACAAGAACTGCTAAAATAAATAAATGAAATGATTGTGAGTGAATGTGTCAATAGCATAATTTGCCTAAATTTTTCGTGTTCATTATTCAGTTAGTGATTATTGAAGACAGACATTCACAATCGCATCAGTGGACACATCTGGCCAGAAAAACAACCAGTTACAATTACCTTTTGATCCTGCTTATTTTCCAGATTCCTTGTGCAATTATTTCACGCCCAACACTGCTGCAATGAAATAGCAGCCGTCACTGACTCCAGAGTAACAAATTAGTAGCAAATTAAGAAATAAAGACCATAACTCATTATATTCCACTTTAGCAAGTGAGGCAATAATGTAACAGATGGGCAAACGAACTGCAATTTCTCTTGCACAAATATTTGCGGTGCACCTGAATACTCCTACCATGACAACAAGATTATTTGACATTTAATTAGGGTTTTCATTGTGATCCAGGTAATCTTACTCGCTAGGTCGAGATGCCCGAGTAGCGCAAGTTATTTTTAAATGAGTATTGACTGAAGCATCATAATAGATATTTTATCTTTCTCCCAGAATATGTCTATTGGCAAGATATAGTTGAATAGAACAATTTCGTACGGTAATGAAAGAGATTGCTAAAGGGAGCGCCACTCGTTGCAATATCTCTTGTAGTGTGTCTGTGTGCAAGCAATAAACATGATATTACATATATTCACGTCATCCTAGATTACAGCATCGAAGGACAGCAGGTTGCCACCTGCACCATATGTTACCATTGGCATGCCGCCAAAATTGATTTATTTCATTTGTATCAAACGACATCGTATAGCTCTACATTGATACACGCATCTAATGCGTGTACGTGCATACTAAGTCTGCTTTTTGTGAGGTCTTGTGCTTCATTCTAACACACAATGAGCTCAAAATACATATCGGTCTTCTGAATAATGAACGTTTACAATATATCACCGTCGTGGTGCTACGGATCATTTAGAAATCACAAGAAAATCCTGGTCAAGCAAACTTCTTAACTATATAGCCATGAATGTGTCTATGTAAAAACACATACACAAATACACACAGACACACAAACACAGACACACACACACAAATACACACGCGTGTGCATGCACACACACATACACAAGCTTAGATACACATGCATATTTATATATATATATGTATTTTTGTTCTTATATATATGTAGGTATCTTTATAGATAATCACATACATGCAAATATTTATTCATATATACATGTAAATATTTATATATTTATCGAAGTAGCTAGCTACATCTATATTTATCTATCTATATCTATCGATCTATCTATCTCTCCCTCTTTCTCTTTCTCTCTCTCTCTTTCTCTCTCTCTCTCTATCTATCTTTATCTAGCTAGCTCTCTCTCTATCTTTCTCTCTCTCTGTCTATATATATATAGTTGAAATTTAAAGAAAAGCAAATCATATATATGTAGGTATGTATATAGATGTACATGAAGAGGGCATAAATATATATATACATATATGCATAAAATAAATATGGATCTTGTCTCAACATGAATATAACCAAATGGTTTGTAGCTGTTACATCGATTAATAAATTTCCTGGATAGTGTCGACCTGCCAGCATTCGACATGAAATATTAGGTTCCCTGCAACAATTCAAATCTTTAGTGTATATTTACTAATGGAAATATCGGTGGGAAAAGACAGCGACATCAGCTACATTTGAAAATATTTCAAACTAACGGACATCTTTCACGTAAAATCTACATGAGCTGTCAGCTCTCTTGAAATGCAAATAATACGAGTTTCTCGTAAAATAACTGGTTTATCCAAGTAACTTTTGTTGAAACAACCTTTCAGGGATTTGTCTCGTGAGGACTTTCTGCTCTAACATTTCCCTGCAATTATGCTGAGCTTTCTATCTATTTGTGCAATACAACATATTCGTTATTGCTATTATTTGGAACTTCTTTCTAACCTGCCTGCAGAGTACAGTGTAGCGTAAACATTTGGATATTTATTGCTAACGTAAACGCAGAATTTATACGAAAATTATATCAAAATTAACTTTGAGCGAATACGTTCTTCGACATTCACTAAAAAAATCACAAGATGTGTGTTTTTGTATTTTTATACACACACAATATATATGTGTGTGTGTATGTTTGCGTACGTACATTTCCACATGTATTTATACATTGTATATATACATACGTATGTATGGGGTTGGCTAGATTGGAGCAATATGGAGGATGACCAGCCGAAATTGCAAGGATAATCTGGATCTGGACTGAGAAAGAAAACTCCGAATGACCTGTCCACGTTTTCTTTGTATCCTCTATCTGGATGTTTTGCGTTCTTGTCCCATTCTGTATATATATATATATATATATATATATATATATATATATATATATATATATATATATATATATATATATATATATATATATATATATATATATATATATATATATATATATATATATATATACATATATATATATATTTACTTTTATAAATTTATTTATACGCACTTTTAAAGTGTAGCCAGGTTCATGGGCCCGGTTTCTCGGTTTCTATGGCGTATATGCCCCCCCACCTCAGATGGACGGGATGCAAGTCCATCGCAGCGTTACTCAAGAAACAGGAAGAAAGAGTAGGAGGATGTTGGTGCGGAAGAGTATAACAGGGGTCGCCACCACCCCCTGTCGGAGCCTCGTGGATCTTTAGGTGTTTTCGCTCAATAGACACACAACGCTCGGTCTGGGCATCGAAACCACTCTCCTCCTACCGCGAGTCCGCTACCCTAACCACTGGGCCATTACGCCTCCACTGTCGCCCTTTTAAAGCCTAGCCAGGCTCATGGGCCCGGTTTCCCGGTTTCACTGTCATATGAGTCCTCCAGCTGGACGCGACGCCACTCCATCGCATCGTTAGTCATTTCTGTCATCTGAGTGGAGCGCAGCAATGTGAAATGATGTGTTTTGCTCAAGAACACAACGCCGTCACATTTATATATATATATATATATATATATATATATATATATATATATATATATATATATATATATATATATATATATATATATATATACATATATATATATATATATATATACATATATATATATATATATATATATATATATATATATATATATATATATATATATATATATATATACACATACATTTAATTAAGCATCATACTTTCTTAAATAGTTTCTCCGCATACAAATGTGGTGGCCAAGTTGCTGTTTTTTATCGTTATGAGGCTTTGCTGGCTGTTTTGCCGAATTCTCTTCGTTATGTGAATGGTCTCGTATTTGTTGTGTCTCCCACTTTGTCGCTAGCAACATATACTTTTCTGTATGAGAACAGTGAAGGAGGAAGTCACATTCCCTCATTTCTTTAACGTTTGTCGTCCCTCTTACTTGCTGACATACCGAAAGTAAACCTCGGAGAAAAATTTTGATTCGGTATCGGAGATTTAGACTCACATCCAGGGTAAAATTAGTACTCTTTCTACGCCAATACTTCTAAGTTTGCTGGCAATTATTAAAGTGTCAGTAGCGAGGAAAAACGTGTATTAAGTACTGCTGCATAGGCCAATCTTGTTGCCACAATTTCACAGAAGGGACCACTTTTGTTGTCTTCATTTCACAGAAGAATTACTGTAGCTTCTATCTTGATTTGGTTAGCGTAGGCATATCTTATAAATCAAAAAAATCTGTTGGATGAACAATACTTGTTTTAATATTTCTCAGTATATTTATATTTCCAGGAAGCCTATTCAGCAATTCATTATATATTTGATCACGCTCCAGGAGTAAAAGATATGTTTTATCAGAATAGCTCTCGAAGACAGTAATCCTTCATTTTCGTAGGGTGAAATTCATTGACATAGACAAAATGAAGCAGATCTTTCTCAGAATTTAGTGTCAGGAAGGGCGGATTCACATTGGTGTCTGAAAAAATGTATCACTATTATATTACTTGGGAAGACGGCGCGCTGGCAGGATGGTTGCACACCACGTGAAATACTTAGCGGCATTTCGTCCGTCAACAAGTTCAACTTCACCGAGATCGATATTGCCTTTCATCCTTTCGGAGTTGAAAAACTAAATACCAGTTGAAAACTGAGGTCGATTTAATCGATTTACCTCCTCACCCGAAACTGCTGGCCTTGTGCAAAACGCTTGATTCTTGTATTAAATTATGTGGCATCATTCTTTCCCTTTAATCCAGCGACCATTTTGGAGTGAGTTAAGCTTTTTAAATGAAGCAACGTTATTACTGTGCAAAAATGTGCCTGGATATGTGAAACTTCACAACGATGCTAATTTGAAGAACTTCTCGTGTATGCGTCAAATACTGAAAACGTTGTTCTCAACAGCATATTGAGGGAATTTTTGAAAATTTCCATTTAGAGCCCATCATTTATCTGGAATTACATCATGTAGAATGTGATCGACTGTTTGGAAAGAAATAGGTCGGAACATTGGACATTTGTTCGCCCATATCTGGGCATCTTACTGAAACGAATTGATGCAAATTGAAATGTATATCGCGGAGGATTTTACTAAAAGGGGGAGTTGGAATTAAAAATTGGTGAAACATTACTTCATTCTGTGGCGTAGATCTGGTATTTGATGCAATTTCAGGAATCTTGCAAACTTCTCGCGCAGGTAAATATACCTTCTCCAATCTCGAACATCAATAAATACGAAGCCACTGTCAATATTGTGTTTTCTTAGGATTGAATAATTGTCTCAGAACTGTGAATATTTATGAGATCCTTGCAATAGACATTGCCTGACGAGCGTGTCCATCTGGATTAGCAAGCAATTCTTTTAATGGTGCCCTGCAGCTGCCACATCACAATAAACTGTTGAATGTTCGTATCTGTTCAGTTTGTTATTTCGTGCACACAGCATATCATTAATGGCATTTCTTACATTTTTAATTGTCAATGTTTTTCTTGCGTGATGTAGAATATATCCAATGTAATTTACACACAACATGTATCAATTTAGGTGATCGGACGAAGTGCAGAAGAGAAGAATAATAACGAATACATTTCTCACTATGAAGGCTAACTCAGCTGAAGCAGTTTCATTCTTCTACATTTTCAAAGAAAGAAAAAGAGAGTCACTGAGAGAGAGGGAGAGAGAAAGAAAGGGAGAGGTGATATATATATATATATATATATATATATATATATATATATATATATATATACTATTCATTTTAATTGATATCTAATTTCTAATACTCTATTGATATACTGAGCATTATCAGATATTGCCAAGTTATGAAACCTGCTCCCAATATACACATATATTATGATGAATACCAAAACTTGTTATTTATTATTTAATGAACAATTTCAAGACTGCATAGAAGCGATCAGTGTGTAAATCTAGTAGAAGTGTCTGATATAGCTTTCAAAGGATGGCGTCTATTTTATATGAAAATCGTTTGCCCTGATTAAATGCTATAATAGACGCATTAGCCAGATTTTCAATGAAAGTTGCTTACTCATTAGTGATAATGGAACAAAAGCTAAATAGAAAGTTAATTTTGTGCTCTGCATTTATCTGCAATATTGATCAGAAAGAAAAACAAATATAAAATTATAATTACACAAATACAATAGATATTTTTGTGTTATAATTATTTATCTTCAGGAATTTGTGGAACTTTTAGTGTAGAGAAGTAATTTATGTTATATTGTTTTTTTTTAATGTCAAATCATTGCAGTTTGTCATTGAATATAATGCTTGATTAACGAGCGCAGTGTTTTATGTCTGTAACCTCCTGTTGGTGTTCTGCTGTATTTCAAGGTGGGCAAAGAATTTTCATCTATATCATCATAGAGGTAAGAAAATCTTCAGAGAGACCTGAACAGCAGAAGGTTTTTAGAGAAAAAGGAACCCCTCCCTCTCAGGCATGAGTTTTAGCCCTTTTTACACTCTAATGGGTCCACACCGAATTCAGGTCATGATTCCAGTGTGCCTTTCTGTTGACGCATTTTAACCACTTGGATATTGAAGACTTGTGCATTTAGACTGCTTGGAGATTTCACGTAGTGTCAAATTCTTCACCTTTTATTCAGCTTTCAAACTAATAATTAATACTGAATTCAAATTTTGGCACACAGCCAGTAATTTCGAGGTAATGAGTAAGTCAATTATATTCACTTTAAGGTTAATGATGCGATACTGGAAGAATTGAAATAAAGAGTAGTAGCAATCAAAACAAATTTGGAGAGATATGACAATAGAAAAAGACAGTTCAGGCAAAACAGATTGTTTGAAGCAAACCAGAAGAAACTGTTTCGGGAACTAGATGGGGAAATACACGGAAAAATGATACCAAACGCAGAGGAAAGCTGAGCATTCAGGAGAGACATCTGGGATCAGCCTATAGAACATAATGATGAAACAGAGTGGCTTCAAAATATTTTCAAAATATGCCAAAATTTTTTTGTAATGGTATTGACTGGAAAATAATTTTTCAAAAGATCAAAATATTGTCTGTTTAAAGGATGCTAAAATATAAGTAGTTACTGTACAAACAACTTACATTTTTGAAATCGCATTCACTAAAAAATATTTCTAAACAATTAAAATATTGTGTTTAATAAAAGCGAAAATAAAAACACTTACAGTAAAAACATATCTAATCGACAGTTTAGAGTTTTTTCCCTTTCAGGGTTAAATTATTTTTCCATTATGCATCGTTTTGGGTATTTATAGCACAAAAACACCCAATATCTCAAGAACCACTGGTCCGATTTACGCGAAACTTGTTTTAATCCGTCTGTATTCACATTTCAGGGACAATTGAATTTCAAAGTATTTCCCTATTATGCGCCGGTTTGGCTGCGTAACATGGCAAGCAAGATTGAAGTTCATTCTTAATAGTATATATATATGCATATATATATATATATATATATATATATATATATATATATATATATATATATATATATATATATATATATATATATATATATATATATATATACACATTGTCCTGGGTAAGACATAAAAGGGCAATCGGTGGTGAGGCTCCAGTTCGGGAGAACAGGAGTTATGGGGAGCGTGGAGACAACCCTTAGTTGCCATTTCTCCCAGTTCTGCTCTAGTCCGGAGTGGTAGCACCTATTAGGGCCCTATCAATAGGTAAAAATTGGATCCGCCTCTGCTGCCTTGCAGGATGCCTCTTTAAGTTAGGCTACAAGAAGGAATCTCCATGTCCTCAACGGTTGGTCAGGCAGAAGAAGTGACATCTATGACTCTCAATGTCTGTGGCAGCAGAAGGAGTCTATGCAAAGTGGGCTGACTAAAACAAGGCGTGGCCTATAGGAACTGATCCACGGCAGCTCGCTGCATCTCTCAGGTCAAAGTCGGTACGTCTTCTTCATGGTGCTACTGATGACGTCCTCTGAGCCAAGTGAGTGGGCTTCTGCCTGGCAAGTGGCGGTCCACCTTAAACAAAATCACGCCATGGCATCCATCCATATATACACGCACACAAATATATAGATGCATTCATACACATATGTACGTATTCATGTATTTGTGGGTTGCGTGAGGGTTGTACACAAGGTGTCGTTGGCCTTAAAACGGGCTCAGTGAGTAAGAATGCTAGCTTTGAGGAAAATAGCTAACTTCGCTAGGAGAAAAAAAGCGAGACAGTTGTGGTTGTGGCGGTGGTGTTATCTGCACAAATTTAGCAGGGTAAACGATAACCTTCAAATGCCCAGAGAAATAATGAAACACATGAGAACGAGAAAGTGTGTGAGTGTGAGAGAGGCAGTCAGAGAAAGAGAGACGGTAAACAATCAGACAGAGACTGAGAAAGACAGACAGAGAGAAACAGACAAAGAGATGGAGAACGAGGAAAAGAGAGGGAGAACGAGGACAAAGGACGAAAATCATTCTTAGTCGCAGTAGGTGAGACCGGAACATGAAAATTTA
>NC_142932.1:123433707-123443707 GCF_046866305.1 Octopus bimaculoides | reverse complement strand
CATTCTGCTTCCGTTTTGCCCCCAGGAAACGCAAAACAGAAGCATTTTCTTTCTTTTTCTGCCAATGTAACTCTTACTTTTTTGAGGCATCCTGTCGAAAATCTGTAGTTGAATGAATCTTTAGAAAATCAATTAAATTTACCTCGTTGCTGTTTGCAAGCACTAAATTTGATATTTCAACACAAAAAATTCCCACAACGCCAAAGCGCACGATTATTTGCAACGGTATTGTAAGCACCAAGTGGCACGGGAATGCGGACAGGTTGCGAATGAGCATTCACATCTATAAGGACATGTGGACAGAACTTATTTTAAGAAAATCGATATTCTATCGACCAAAAGTGCAATTGTGTAAAATGTAAACGATCGATACGAACACAAGTGCACTGGCAAGAAACAGAAGTTGAAGGGCGTTTCTAGGATATATACCACACTTAAGCGCGAAATTTAAATAAAGAGAATTTGCAAATCGAAACTGTAAATGGAAAGACAGCCAAAACGGGTTTCTTTTGGGGGAAAAACGATGTTAGCTTTAAAAGTATCTTATATTAATTAGGAAGAAATGAAAATTCTTTATAAATAAAGTTATTTAAGTCCACGTACCTGGAAAATTTAGAATGGGATATAGGGTTCGGCGATATGCGATGTTGACCGATAAAGTAGCAAACATTGTTTGGACGCTTTCGTTGTTTAAGTTGGTGAACGCTGCCTTAATCTTTGCCTTCAGTTCTTCTTTGGTGTTACAGTTCATCTTTGGTCTCTCGCTCCACTGCACCCCACGCGTAATAATTGAGTTTGCTCAAAAGCTTCATAGCGCGGTCTTTTCTCTTGTCCTCGATGGCTTGGGATAATATTTGGCCCTTTCTCATCTTGTATGAGGAATACCGAATGCTAAGAATTTCAGACATTCCCACGTATCTGGCGATGGAACTGATTGATATGGAAGGATTGTTGTCAATCAGGGTATAGATCTCACCAACAAATTCAGGTGTTCTTTTCTTATCAGAATCGTCAGAGTGAGTTTTCCGAGCTTCCGTCCCTTCGTAATCACAATTATACTCAACCAACTCGTTTCGATTGTTCGGCACTCCTTAACAAGTACTAACTCCATAACAAATACTAACCATAACGGCAGCGGTACTAACAAATCTAACGCCGATTCCTCACTAAATAGCAATCCCCACACAAGTTCATCCGGAACACCCGCTACACACCTATGCAACTGTAGACGCCCAACTTCCTGTCATTTAGAAAGCCGCCGTCTCACGCAAAGAAAATAGAAACAGTTTATAAGTGCGCACAATCAACTGCCAACTGTAATTACATTCATATCGTCTCATGTAGCGCCGCCTTCAACGCCAGAGTGAGCAATCACTACTCCAGCTCCAAGTCCCAAACAAAATCCAAATTGTACATCGTTATCTTAATTCTTCAGTAAAGTAACGCTCGATTAAACGCCTTACACTATTAAGTGGTCCATAGTTACTGACGCCAAGCCTTACAGCAGCTATAATAACAAGTGCGATCTTTGCATAGCCGAGGTCTTGGCTATTTTGCAATCCAGGGATTGCCTTAACGAATGCAGCAGTATAATTTTCACCTACAAACATCGGTCACTAAATCTATTCTCAAAATACAAATAATAACAACCCCACCCCGCACTCTCCCCCTAACCTTCCTAAATTTTCCCCTCTCATCCACTCTAACTCCTACTATATATTAAACCAACTATATAGCTCCCCTTTAATTCCTTTGTTGTCAATTACACACTTCTCTCCGTATTTTCCTTACCAATTAAAATTCTTTCAACAGCCTCCTCCTCCTGCCGCATCCCTCCGTAAATTTACGAGTACATACGCCAACATACACCTCCGCCACTTCATACTGTAAACATTTTCATCACACCGTATACATTCCTCTATTGAAAACATCTATAGTGGCCGCCACAATTCTTTCTTTCTTACTTCCTTCATGCATATAATTTTTTTCTTGACCTTGCCCAAAAATATTTCCCCACCCATTTCCCTCAAATTCTTCCTAATACCACTCCCCTGTTATTTTTTGTGATTCACCCTTTCAATGCCACCAGTGAAACAAATGTGCTTAAGTTCCTCTTCTTTCTCCACCTCTTCTTTCTCCTTTCTGTTGAAGAGCATAAGCTCGAAACGTAAAAGACTTTATCAATTGCCGAGCGTTAAACATCTGATTGTTGTTTATACATCGTCTTCATCTTTTGTTTTGTTTACTTTTTGTTAATTCCAACTATATACATACATATGTCATAATATTGTAAAGTAGTTAAACTAATCCGCCTGAAATTCTTGATTGTTGAAAAACGGAATTTATTAGTAATTGAAAATAAATTGTTGTGAAATACAAGAAATTAGATTACGAGAGTCTAGGGCTGAAGCCTGTGAGTTCAAAACCTCTCTATAGGTTTTAAATTTTGAAAATAACTATTATAATAATCACAATAACCTAACGGATGTTAGCCTACAAGTGAAAACCATTGCCGAGTCTCTGCTTCGAAAGAACACCAACGTGAGCTCACTTATGTCTTCCCTGTGGTAAACACAGATAAAACGATATGCGTGGTAGGCGCGTGTGTGTGTAATTATGCAATATTACGTAAACACACACATACACATATGTACCTCTCTCCCCCATATCTCTGTCTTTCTGTCTTCATGTATATATTTCTATATATATTCTTTTTATATGTGTGTGTAGACAGATGAACTGTTATGTAGATCGATAGATATATACATAGATAGACAGACAGACACACAGATAGAATGTTAGATGCAAAACGGAGATAACAAAATATAGATTAATAAAGTGAAATATCTCTGTGATCTCAATATTGTTTTTAATAATCTGATAATAATTTATACAGCGATAACAATATTATCTGATCATTAATGTTAACGTGCAGACGTTTTTCGCTAAAATATTTAGCCATTCCCATCTCACTCCATGCTGTGGAACGTAGTTTTAAAATTTCAAAACTATATTGTAAACATGTATCATCTGATTGAGTAAATATTTGAGAAATATATAAAAATATACAACCATCCATCCATCAATCCATCCATCCATCCATCCATCCATCCGTCCATCCATCCATCCATTCATCCATCCATCCATCCATCCATCCATCCACACATACATATTTACATGCATACATACGTACGTACATAAGCACAACAGACATGATATAATGATTTGGGACAAAGATGAGAAACGGATATTAACGGATATGAGAACACCTATGCTGAACTATTGAGAAATGTATAGTTTACTCTTTCCAGAATACAAGTTCACCTTTATGCCTGTAAATATTGGGGTCCTGATATATGTAACACACTGCCTAAATAGCAATCTTGAGAAATTAGGCTTCTCAAAACCAGAAAGGAGAAAGCTAATTCGAAGACTACAGATCCAATCCATCACTGGAACTGTAAGATTCTGTACAACTTTCGAAAATTTTATCATTTAAGTATATATGAGCCTGTCTAGAAATGCAACTATATGCATGAGAATACATACATAAAACAAAACACACAAATATGCACAGACATACATGCATGCATGCATTCATACATACATGCATACATACATACATACATACATACGTACATACATACATACATACATACATACATACATATACACAAACAAAATACCCTGTTGTTGATGTTGAAATTCCAATGCAGGAAACTTGGATCCAGGTTAGAAACCGGTTCTTTCTTTATTGAATAATGACATACATACATACATACATACATACATACATACATATATACATGCATACATACATACATACATACATACATACATACATACATACAAGCTTCTAGCAAGACTGACATAGGAGGCTAGATACTGATATTTGAGGTAGACAACGAAATATATATACGTCACAGAAATCAACTTACCTGCTGATGCGAATACTTCGAAAATCAAAGAGAGGCGGTTATCTACGGACAACTGCTTCGAAACATTCTATTAAATATATTATGAATTTATATTTATATCAATTATAATTGAGGTCGTAGGTGAATTCTCTATGACAATCTAGGATTTTTAGAAAAATAATCAACCAGCAAACTCACACAAATTCATGGAAATACAATTTTTAAGTGGAAGAGTAAAAGTACAAGGTGCATTCTAGTATTTTCTTCTAGAGGGAGGCAGTTATAATCATTCTAGATCATTGTAATTTTATTATATCATTACTGAACATCTAATAAGCTGATTTGTCAACTTTTGTTATTCGAAATTGAAGGAGACAGCTGTAACAGCATTTTGAAGTCACCTATTAAACGCAATTTGTCACAGTTGAATAGTTTGCAAAATTCATTCGGACCAGAATTCATTCGTATGCAAGAAATATTAATGGATTAACTTTTTCACAAACACAAGATCTAGAACGGTAGAGAGGAGGTGAAAGACTATGAGAGGTGCAGGGGGGAAAGGGACGTCAGAACAACCGAGCAATTTTCTAGATTAAAACTATCGTGTGTCTGTAAAGACACAATTCCTGTCACAACTATACCCAGAATGATTCATGAAGATATGAACAGGCGCAAACCTTGTGCATATTTTGTTCCCAAGGTTCTCAGTGACTAGCATCATAATAAACAACCGGATGACGAAATTGGGCAACAAAACTGTCCCTCACTCTCCCTGCAGTCAAAACTTTACTCCCTGTAATCAATTGTTGTTCCCCAATCTGAAAATGAACCTGAAGAGTAGACGTTTTGTAAGTGAGCGAGGTTTGTGACAAGAGTAATGGACACCCTTAAATTGAAGCATTTGTACATGGCCTTCGCCAAGTGGCTGTTGTGACACAAACGCATTGAAGGGAGTGGATGATATTTTGAAGGAGAAAAAGTTCTTTTCTATTTCTTTGAAAATGATAAAAATCCCCCTTTCACAGGTTTCAATAATTCTGCAATACATCACATATGCACGGCTTCTTGCTACTAAGAAAACAACACGAATACACGGAGACACATAGTTATGTCCCCCTTTCTATGCTTTTATATAGGTGCAGGCGTGGCTGTGTGGTAAGAGGTTTACTTCTCTACCACATAGTCCCGGTCTCTGTCCCAGTGCGTGGAATCTTGGGCACGTGGCCACTACTATAGCCTCACGCCAACCAAAGGCTTGCGAATGCATTTGGTACACGGAAACTGAAAGAATCCCGTCGTGTATGTGTCTGTGTGTGTGTGCGTGTGCGTCTTGTCTGTGTTTCACCCCATCACTGCTTGATAACCGATGTTGTGTTTACATCCCCATAACTTAGCGGTTCTGTATATGAAAACGATATTATTAGCACTGGGCTGAAAGAATAAGTTCTGGGCTCAATTTGTTTGGCTACAATCCTTCTAGGCAGTGCTCGAGCATGGCCGCAGTCACATTACTGAAACAGGTAAAAAAGTGAAAGTATATATATATATATATATATATATACTAGTCTACCCGTGACCCGGTTCGTCACCGAGAAAGCCTGAGTTTCCTAGCAATTGAGTTTTGTTTCGGTTTTTTTTTCTATTCTAGTTTTTTTTGCATACTTTCAACGAATGTGACACCGAAATCAGGCGTAAGTGGCACCTCTCCCCAGAAAGGAAAGATTTGGCTGCTATTTCTTGCACGCTCTGCTACAACGTAACAGCACTCCTTGAATGAACTCGCAATTCTCCTATGGAAAATAAAAAACTTATTTCACACCTAGGTTATGAATGAGGCGTTTACGAAATATTTATTCCAGAAAATTTTTTTTGTAATCGTATTGACTTGAAAATAATTTTAAAAATCAGTAAAGCAGTGACAGTTTAAACAAAACTAAAATATATAGATAATTATTGTACAAACAACTTATATATTTTTGAAATCACATTTACTTGAAAACATTTCTAGATTATTATTTACTATAAAAAAAAAGGAAACAAACAAATAACATTTTATTCCTTGTGAATTCACTGACCAGTGTAAATTTAAGAGTTACTTCTCTTTCAGGATTAAGTTAATTTCGGAGACTTTTCCCATTATGCAGCGTTTCGGGTATTAATACCATGAAAGCCATCAATATCTTCTCAACCACTTAACCGATTTACGCGAAATGTGTTTCATTCCGTTCATATTTACATTTAAATGGAAGGGGGTCAATTCATAGTATTTTCCCATTATCGCCAATTTGTCTGAGTAACATTCCAAGCAAGCAAGATTCTGACTTTTAATAATATTATAGATAGATAGATAGAAGCATACATATACTCAAGCAAGCACATATATAAAAGCGTATAAGGATGAAGATGCTGTTAATAAATCTGAGACACAGGAAGTCAACATTTAAATCATGACATCTAATATTTAGTTATATCATTCTTGTAAGATCTAAGATTTTGTTCGATTAAAAATGTATGGCTGACACTGCTTGTCTAAATATAACAATTTGAACATTTCATTGCTGTATTGTCTAACTTACTGCATTTGCCCATGCACTTACATCACGAAGTCGCATTAAAAACTTAGGTTATCGATTTCAAAATAAAATTCGAAGTAAATTCCGACGAGGATTGAAACCCGAAATTTATTTAAATATTATATTGGTAAAAATATATCACATTTCCAATTTAAGCTCTGCTATATTAGTTGTAGAACAGCAAGTTGATTAGCATGTGTGTAATTCTTAGAAACAGAATGCACAAAGCGCATACATAATTGGACGATTGACAAAGGTTTGTTGCAAATTAACATGTTATAAATTTCTATTTCTTTTCTAAATATAAAAACATATAATCAAATTACAGAATGGCTTAGACAGACATATTAAACGATATAACGAACATCATAATAGAAACTAGTTATTAAATATTAGTGAAAGACAAATAAAAATTGTAGACAGAATATATGAAACAAAATATGAAACTGCGCAAATACCTAATAATTCCTATAAATATATTTATATATGTGAGTCTGCATATATATATATATATATATATATATATATATATATGAATGTATCCATGCCTATATATAATATATATATATATATATATATATATATATATATATATATATATATATATATAAATATATATGTATGTATATGCATATGTATGTATATATATACATATATATACTTATACACAAACACATATACATATGCTTACACGCTCATATATATATACATACATACACACATGCATACATACATACATACATACATACATACATACATACATACATACATATATATATATATATATATATATATATATATATATATATATATATATATATATATATATATATTCAATTTACGCATTGTCTACTTCATCTCTTTATTTATGATTTATACAGACACACACACACACACACACATATAGAGACTTATATATATATATGCATATGTTTATGTCTACGTTTGTTTGCCTGTGTTATGTGTATTTACGTACGTATGTCTGTAAGTATACTCTACAAAGAAATCTGAATATCTATAAATATAAATCGTCTGCATTAAAAACATGGAATACAGGGAGACTAAGTACGTTTCTTCTTCTAACTTTGAAATACGTGTAATTAACTTATCTTATTTCCATGAAAGACTGCAATTTATAATAATTGCAACATACGTCCCTTTAGGTTTACTAAAACGCCGCTGGCAAATATTTAATTAGTAAACGGAATCGTTTTTAAACCATTATCATATTAGAAAATTAGAAGTTAGGGTTAGGTTTAGGGTTAGGGTTATAATGTACGTTTTTCTTTATATTTCTCTCTGAATGGTTTTATATTGTATTTCCTTTTCACATTTAACATTTTAGATATTTTCTGAATGCAGTGTTGACTAAATATAAACATGAGCTACTGTATTTGTGTGTGTATCGTAAGTCAAGTACATGTTGGTTAACCTGGCCCCATTGCGTAGCTTCATTTTCGGACCCAATGGCATGTGTTCACATCCACCATTAATCATACAACAAATGGAAGGAGCATATTAATATAATAATATATATTAATATTATTAGCTGTAAACCGTCGATTAACTGTGGTTGTTTAAACGTACAAGCTACCATATTTTCATTAATATTATTGGAGGGCAGCAAACCGGCAGAATCGTCGGACAAAATGCCTAGCGGCATTTCTCCCGGTTATTTATGTTTCACTCCAAATTTTGCCGAGATTGATTGTGCATTTCATCTTTTCGTAGTCGATAAAACAACTACTAGTTGAACACTGGCTCGATGTACACAATTGGCCCCGCCCAACAAAATTTCAGAGCTTGCACCTATAGTAGAAGAATCATTAATATTTTACGTGTTGTCTTTTCATTTTCTTTTTCTTAATATACACAAATCGTGACGAGGTTGCTGCATTCTTACTGCATGACAATGTTTGTAATAAGCTCAACAGCTCACTGTTTCAAATTCGAAATATTATTGTGTAGTATTACACTCAGCGGAAATTTATCACATTATTCCTCCAACGAAATACGCCATTTTGCTTTTTATACATATAAAGCATGCATTTATACATTCTGAGATATTTATTTCACTAATCCCGGATCCAATTCTTGATAAATGCAGTTTCATGCTGATGTATTTATTTATGTATATTTGGTAAGTATATAGAGAGTAATTTTGAAATATTCGAAGGTATATGGCTAACTAGAAAGATATATATAGAGAAAATAAATAGTTTAAAAGATATCAGAGAAACGGAGAAAATGTATCATTCAAAATGGCATATACATACATATATACATACATACATATATATATATATATATATATATATATATATATATATATATATATATATATATATATATATATACATACATACATATATATATATATATATATATATATATATATATATAGAGAGAGAGAGAGAGAGAGAGAGAGAGAGACATAGAATACGAGCATTTTAATGGATATAAAGCTCCAGTATATAGCACAACTGTTTTTTATAGAGGGAGTTGAATTTGAATTATTTCCTACACCGCCACAGAACCCTCCTGAAACGGCCGTAGGCTTGGACTGATCCTTTCAATCGCCTCCTTTAATCTATTCTAACTATATTTTATACTTTTACGGTACACCTTATATACATATTTGTTATTTTAATTTTTTATGTTTATAATCTTATATTTATATATTCTTATCATGTACGTCTTAATATAAATATGTAGTTATTTGAATGTCTGTCTTCTGTGTCTTCTCACTTGTTTCTTCTCCCCAACTTGCTTTCTGTTTCATATATTTTCTGTAGAGAGAAAACGAGTGAAATATTGTGAAAGACAGACGCATATACAGTGAGAAATAGAGACACATACACATATATACAGCAAGAAAGAGTGAGGGCGAAATATTGACAGAGATAAAGACACAGAGGGGGACATATAGACAGAGAGAAAGTAGAGGTCCGGTGGCTACTGCACAGGAATGTATAAACTTAGAGGAAGTTGGAGGTGGATTGAGTGATAGGAGGAGTATTTTTTCACTCTGTGAAATAGACAGTACGTGGATAGCTAGAAATAGGAGCCAATACACCACCAACACTACCTACGCCACATTCCCTTTTCAGAAAATAAGTGTACAGCTATCTGCGGAGTGGTCTAATTAATTTAAATGACACGAAAAACTTGAAATATTTTCAATCATATTTAGTGTTTCAGCGATCAAAATACAAAAGAAGTAGCTTTTTATATGGATATAGAAGATATCTATCTATCTATCTTTCTCTCTATATTCTTGCGTATGTGTGTGTGTATACATTATATATATACATACATAATACATACATATATAATACATACATATAATCTAAAAGGTCAGTTAAGGACAATCGCATGTGTAACCAGACATGGAGAACAAATCAACGGTACAAAGAAACCAAGTGCCAATCCCTTTAAAACGGCAGCCAGTTTAACAGTAGCAGAATCACCATCCCACTACATCTACACATTCAAAGCAGTCTGCCAACG
>NC_142932.1:123408707-123431207 GCF_046866305.1 Octopus bimaculoides | reverse complement strand
ATTCATTTAAAATACAGAGATGCCTATAATAGGACATCTAACCCGCTAGAAAGAGCAGCAAAAAGACTCTATACCAAAAAAAATAGGGATAATTTCGAAAGAGAATGAAAATAAAAACTTTTACCAGTCTATACTCTGTACCATGGTTTCAAGTTATTTAGCAAGATACAAATATATCTTGCTCGGCAACTATCTTCAGCAGAGTACCGGGACAGCGTGTAAACACGAGTCGTAGGAAACACGACTTGTGCTTACATGCTTAATTTTTCAAAATTTACCGCGCATGTGCGGTTTAACTTATCGGCAGTAAATATAAAACAAATGCCGATTTTCCTTCAGAAATTAGCCCAAAAATATATTATCATTATTAATAAATCATAGGGTACTCTGCTGTAGATAGTTGCCGAGCAAGATATATTTTTATCTTGCTAAATAACTTGAAACCATGGTACAGAGTATATACTGGTAAAAGTTTTTATTTGTCATTCTCTTTCCAAATTATCCCTATTTTTGTGGTATAGAGTCTTTTGGCTGCTCTTTCTAGCGGGTTAGATGTCCTATTATAGGCATCTCTGTATTTTAAATGAATAATTTATAGTCTATTGACTATTTTTTATTCTCGCTGGACCACTGGTGGTAAATTAAATTTCTAAAATTTTTTTTTGCTACCCTATGATTTATTAATAATGATAATATATTTTTTGGCTAATTTCTGAAGGAAAATCGGCATTTGTTTTATATTTACTGCCGAAAAGTTAAACCGCACATGCGCGGTAAATTTTGAGAAATTAAGCATGTAAGCACAAGTCATGTTTCCTATGACTCGTGTTTACACGCTGTCCCGGTACTCTGCTGAAGATAGTTGCCGAGCAAGATATATTTTTATCTTGCTAAATAACTTGAAACCATGGTACAGAGTATAGACTGGTAAAAGTTTTTATTTTCATTCTCTTTCGAAATTATCCCTATTTTTTTTGGTATAGAGTCTTTTTGCTGCTCTTTCTAGCAGGTTAGATTTCCTATTATAGGCATCTTTGTATTTTAAATGAACAATTTATAGTCTATTGACTAATTTTTCTTCTCGCTGGACCACTGGTGGTAAATTAAATTTCTAACCTTTTTTTTGATGCCCTATGATTTATTAATATAGATAGATAGTTAGATAGATAGATGTGGCAGATCTAATATAGGACTGTTGACTGTGTCAAACATCTTTGTTAGATCGATGAAGGCGTAATATGTCTCTCTGCTGTTCTTGACACGTTCCAAGGAGAAGACGAGCCACAAATATCATGTCAGAAGTGCTTCGTTCTGTTCGAAATACATACTGGAACTTAGGTATAACAAGATCGCGAACATGGAGTGAAAGACGTCGGGGAGAGATCACGTATGAGGATCTTCTCGTGTGATCCAGAAAAGAGATTCCCCTGCTGTCTCCGCACTATGCACGGTCTCCCATTCGCTTGTAGATTTGACAATATAGGAATGTTTTCAGCTGTCAGATATAACTTTCTTCTGCCAACAGAGAAGACGCAAAATGTGAAGTTGTGATGTGAGGTGAGGGTTGCCATACTTATAAAGCTCACCAGAAATCCAATCATCGTTGGAATAGTTCTTGTTTTTGAGACTCCAGGTGGTCTATTGGAACTCATCAAGTGTCGGGGAGTTGTCAAGCTTCGTCAGAATAGGTACATCTGGAATATCTTCAAGTTCCGTGGGGTCCGTGGGGTTCACCCGTTTCAGAAGGCCGTGAAGATGTTCTGCCAATCTATGCTTTGTCTATCAGTAGAATGTGAATCTCTTCCACCTTTCGAAGTCAGTAGTTGTTTTGAGCATTCCTGGTGACAGGTTATGCGATGACACGAGAATCCTTCACTTTTGGTACAAGGCTGTGGAGCGCGGGTTGGCTAGGACAGCATCGGGGATTTTGTGTTTTTTCTCAGACAAAAGAGGTTGTATGATCTCGGCTGATTCATCAAACCCGTCAGGGTTGCGACACGTAGTTGTCCCAAGGGTTGCCATGGCAGTGTCTTGCAGAAGACAGAGGGATGAGTCTCAGAGGTTGTCGATTTCCAGAAGATCTGGGTTAGGTTGGAGCTGATATTGAATTCCAGGTTGAAACTAAGTGCACTTCTCAGGACTGGGAGTCGGGCAACAATTTGAAGACGAGGAAAGACTGCGATGTTTGGACTGGAGGCTTCGGAATCAGAAGAAGGAATTCCCTGATCATTCGATGGTCTGTCCATCACTCCGTACTTCTCATAACATGGGTGATAAAGACATCCTTAGTTTCAGTTTGTCGAACAATTACTGAGTCAAGAAAGTGCCAGGATTTAAATTGTGGATAGTTTGAAGATGGAGAACTGTGTTGGTAATGACCAGTCATCAACGTTGGGAACAGAGAGTTAGAAGATGAATGCTTTTAGCATTCATTTTCCCAACACCATGATGACCAATAACGTCACGCTAGATGAGATGACTTTGATCGACTGTGGCATTGAAATCTCCGAACAGAGTGACTTTACCTCATTTGGGTATCCTTCGGATGACGTTGTCCAGAGACATGAACAAACTATCCTTGGCTTCTTTAGGAGACTCCAAGGTGGGCTCATAGGCACTGATGATGGGACCGAATTGGCCTTTTCAAAGTGCTATTATTTCCGCGAGATGAGACGTTCATGTAGTCCAACAGGAAGTTCTGCCATCTTATTTGCAATAGAATTCTTCAGAGTGAAGGCCATCCCAATCATTCTATTGTTGCCATCGGGACGCGCTTCCAGTTGAATGTGTAATCCTCTCTCTGTTCTGACAGAGACTTCCTCTGAGAAGCGCGCCTCGCTAAGAGCTGCTATGTCCAAGTTGAAGCGTTTTGGCTCGGATGCAATCAAAGCAGACCTTTGATGAAATCGGTCTCAGTTTGGCTGATCAAATAAAGGCCTGATATTCTAAGACGCAACTGACTGTTTCTTAAAGTTTCGACTGTATCAGAAGGGTAACCTGCCAGGTACGGTATACTGAGCGAGTAGAACGGTGCAAGCTTTGTCTGGGTCACCCTTTCTTCGATGTCCCTAGGATTGAGGTAGGCAGTGCCTTCCCTAAATAAGTCTACCTAGACACATGAGCTAGTCCGAATAAGCCTTTTATTTTCCAGATACTGCTATCTTGCAAACTTCCAGGTAGAGGCTTCCAGCATCATTCATGCTTGCCTTTCCACCTACTGGTCCTTGCCGATCGGATTCGAATTAGAAGAAATAATAAGAGGAGGAAGAAAATGAAGAAAGAAGGCTGACATGGATCGAAGTCTGTGTTAAGATTTCCTTTCAGTGAACAGGATGGCGCGCAATCTTTCGCCGCACTACTTGACTTATCCGCGACTGCTCCAGTGACAAGGACAAGATACAGTGTTACTCGAATAGGAGACGATCTGTAGCGGGCTGCTGCGTCCATGGTATGTAGTGGGGCGTGTTGACAGCCAACCCATTTACTCTATGAGTAAGTATTAGTGACACAAAGATTAACAACTCTAAATTTAAGTGTAGTCTATCTATATCCAGTTGTTTTCTCAACAGACTTAAAAGTGAAAACCAGTGGAAACAACTCTTCGACATTAGAAGCCTTGTAAGCCGTGACTGTAAGCAAAGCAGATATATCTACACGGATGTGTGATAACATCCCTGCTATCATGGTGCCCACCAGTGTCAATGGCGACTAGAATATTACTTTAGATGTGCACCACGAGTGTATCAATAGGAGAGTGGAATAAATGCCTTATAAACATTATCATGCAATACAAATTGTTACTTATCGATCTTATACTTCAAAAGTGATAGTTCTGGACCACACCAGACTATGGAGGTCGTATTTAGACAGCAGTTATAGTAGCGCATACGAATACCGAATAATACCAGTTTGTTTATGAGGGAATTCACCTCTGCATATCACAAGATGCATTATCAGATTCAGTTTTTCGTAGGTAGTTGTATACAAATCGGTGCATCTATTATGAAAATATAAGGCTTGCCTTGTTTATGGAAAAATCAAGTGGAAAATGTCTGATTTAGCGTATGACACAGATAAATCCTAATATAGCGACAGGGTTATAACTGTATACTGTCATTATTGAATTAAAACAAAACTCATTATTTCTACTCACAAACAGTCGGAGCGTAACTAAATGACGTGAAGCCCTTCAACATCACTCTGTCGTATGTGAAGCTCCACGGCTCTTATAACTTTCTCATTTACTTTTGTTTTCCTGCATCACTTTGGATATCTTCATTAGAAAGTTTGTATGATTGTATCACAATGATCTAAGAAATAGATTAAAGATACTAAAAACAAATGGGATTTGTAATCAAATTTATAAAGAATCAAAAACATTTGCTGACAAGGCAACATACAGTTCTATATTTCAGAGATTAGGAATTATTTACATTATTAACATTATTAACATTAGATGGATATTTGTTCTCATCTTGTTTGTTGTTAACACGACGTTTCGGCTGATATACCTTCCAGCCTTCATTAGGTGTCTTGGGGAAATTTCGAACCTGGGTTCTCATTCCTAAGGTATTTTTAGATGTTAATATTATTATTATTATTATTATTATTATTATTATTAAGGTCACTGCCTCGAATCGAACTCGGAATGGGTCGAATGTAAATAATGTAACTAATGGACAAAGTAACTTAATTAGAATTTCTGTGTTTTTAGCTTAGTATTTTGTTATGTACAACATTTTTGACAAAACCAGTGTACTCAATGCTTTTTATAACAGTTTACATCCGCTGCTATATTTTCTCAATTAACAATTTTACACCCTCGCTTCCTTTTCTAATTTCCTGCCGTGTGTCATACATTGTACACGGGATGGAATTGCCATCGCGGCCAATGAGGGATTATATCACTAAAAATGGTAAGTTAAACACGCACGTGGTGAAAATAGAATAATATTATATCTGCTTGCCAACGTAGGTACAAAATAAAAAATATATACATGGAGATATAATGTGAATATATACTTGATCGGATCTATGCTAAAATTTCACTGATACGTATTTGATCGATCTGAGAAAATAGGAAAGATAAAGAAAAGTTCAATGAGATTTTAACGCAGAACTTTAAAAAAGATATTTAAACATATGAAGTTATTTTGTTTGACGCTCTCAACACCTGCCGGTAATTAATAAAAAAGGAAAATGGATTTTCGTAATTGTCAACTTGTGAAAGCAGAATTTAAATTTCTGTTTTGCATAATATTTCATCTCCTAATTTACATTGTGAAACAATAACTTGGAATCATAGCAAATATTGCAAGCTTTTCAAATAGCTATTTTAATCTTTGCTTCCATGTCTCAGTATCCAGAAATTTAATTCGAGCTTCATAAAAATGACATCTGATTTCCAATGCAGATTCAATAAGGATTTATTTTCAAGTCTAATTGTAAAATAATGTTATTTTATTCTGAAAATGACCGGAGGAATTACAAAGAAATGCCCGTTGCATGAAAAACAATTATTAAAGTGGGTGGTACCATAATTCTATTAGCGGTGCAATAAATTTTAATAAAAACCAGGAAGTGGATTTTAGTTTCAAAGACGAGAATTATTCAGTACTTTTGTCTCATAATAGTCTATTGTTATTTCACTTAAATTCTGGGTATCGACTACCATTAATATTTTATCAAGATTTATACTTTTTGGTAATGATTGAGTGCATAATGACTGTGTGTGTGATGCTTAATTATTGGGTTGTCCCGAAAGTTCGTGTCAATTTATAGTACCTTACCTTTCGACTTATTTGCCATGAAACCACCTCAATTCTGAGAAGAGGGTATTTTCAAGTTAAAGGAAAGATGGAGGCGCATTGTGCAACAAAATGGTTCATATTTGGTTGATTAAAAATATAATGGCAAGTATTTATTGACCTTTTTCTTTCCTTTAAAAATCTGCACGGACTTTCCGGACAACCCAATATTTATGTACATTCTTGTCATGGAAGCCTGTACATTTTTCTATCGCAAAAACTTTCTTCCCGTATCATAAGCATAAATTTTATAGAAATCATGTAATTTACTTTGAATATAAAATTCAAATTTAGAGACAGGTAGACTGAAGTATCACAGATAAAGATCCTCATTTCTCGTCGTTGATTATACAACACACGCCAAGTACCCACCATCCACCCAATTAGGAAAATCTTCAAAGCAAAAGGTAAACTTAAAGCCAAGTACTTTTACTTTGTCGTGAGGGTCTTTTCATAGTTTTGTGAAATATAAACAGTTTTGATAACATATAATTCACATCATTAGAAGTTAAAAATGTCCAAAGACTGGCATGACTCCTCTGGAATAATTAAAAACAGATTTTAGAAATAATTCCATTTCACTTTGAAATGGTGGACCTCGAATCACTTCATATGAAGCAAGCAATACATGATAGTATGTAACTATTGCTGGCGAAAATCCCTTTTGAGTCGAAGATTCCAAGGCTATCCGTGGGAGTCGAACACACATCTTTTGTAAACTCGACATCAACAACATGAGAAATCTATAACGCTAGCGTCATGGACAATTACAGTAATAAATTACGAATTTACTACACAATTATTTTTGTCAAACCGACGACCTTTTTTTGCCAAACCGCGACCAACACAGACACAATGACATACATATATATTAATAGATATATAAACAGAAAATGCAGAAAACTTTTGATCAACAAACAAACAAATTGACCAACATCAGTTAAGTATTCTTTAATACAAAAAACGTAACATTACTTACGGCCGTTTCGGATACCAATGTCAGTCGGTGCCTCCAAGGACAAGTCTGAAAACAATATTCGTCATCTTTATAACACATACGATCTAGTATATGGAGCTTCATCAGAGTGAATAGAAGTACAAAAAATAAAAGAAGGGAAGATGGGAGAAGGAAGGGAATGGAAGCTCCATGTACTAGATCGGATGTTGGAGGCACCAACTGATATTGGTAGCGGAAACTGCCGTAAGCAATGTTAAGTTTGTGTATTGAAAAAATAATTAACCGATGTTGGTCAATTCGTTTGTTAATCAAGTTTTCTCCCTATTCTGCTTATTTTAAATTTGATTCCTGATATTACTTGTACCCTATGAGCATAGTATGTTTCAATGCCCAAGATTAACATAGGTAATTTATATCGTTAGTAAGAACGGATATTCTTATCCCTTAGACGGTTATCCCAACCGCTAACTCTATTTACCTATATATATATATACAGGGTGTCCGAAAAAGATATACTCACTCTTTGATGTCCCAGTAATCATGCGGTTTATGTTCAAGTAGATGTTTATTGATATACATACAATACAAAAAATTTAAATTAAATTCAGGAAAATAATTTGCTGTAGAAACGATTATTTCTTGTGATTTAGAATTATTTAATGTTCTCTCTCATTCCTGCCTGTTTGCAAACGTTGAAACTGCATTCTTTCATTTTCCAAACAAAGCTGATAACGGCCAACAATGTATTCCACAACATTGCCAAACATTTCATTTGGAATTGCAAAACATTGTATTCGAATTTCATTTTTCAAATCATCAATTGTCACTGGTTTTGCAGCGTAAACGTCATCTTTGAGATGTCCCCATAAAAAAATCCATTAGCGTGAGGTCTGGGGAACGTGCAGGTAATTCAACGCTACCACTTCTCCCAATCCATTTGTTTGGATTTGTTGCATCGAGGTAAGCCCGTACATCACAAAAAAAACAATACATTAGAAATCGTCTGTCAAAAAGTGAGTACATCTTTTTGGGACACCCTGTATATATATACAGACAAAGAGGAGGAGGAGATGCATAGCGAGACAGGTAGTCTGTCATAAAAACAGTCTTATCTTATTATATAATTTAATCGATAAAGACTGTAATTTTCAATAATTAGTAGTTCAGTTGTTTAAGAAAGAGATACGAAAACAGTTAAATTGAAATATCAACAATTGTATGCAACAATTTGTGTTTTAGACGTAGAAACTAACTAAATTATTTTCCGTAGCCCAAGGTGCAATAAGATGCTAGAAAAGATGATGTATAGGAAAGTAAAGTTATTATTAAAATGTTAATTGGATAATGCTCTTGTAAAAAACGAAAACGTAAGAAAAATGTAAGATCAAGTAATTTTTTTTCTCCCTGATTTAGTGATCTCTGTTTCATTTGAATATATTTTTTTATTAATTAAAGTCGCTACAGCGACGAGTAAGTAAACATCACGAAAACGCAAATGTTCAGAAGCATTTCGTATATGTTCCCGATCACAGTTCAAATCCCGTTGAGGTCGACTTTGCCTTTCATCCTTTCGAAGTCAATAAAATAAGTACTAGTTGAGCACTGCGATTGATCTAATCGCCTTGCCTACCTCGCCATAAAATATCAGGCCTTGTGCCTATCATAAAAAAAGTTTTTATTTAAATGTCTGCCATTTAGTGTAACGTTTTTTCTCGTGATATATGTTTACATTTTAATACATATTTGTGGAGGCGCAATGGCCAAGACGTTAGGGCAGCGGACTCGCGGTTTCGATTCCCAGACTGAGCACGATGAGTGTTTATTGAGCGAAGATACCTAAAAGGCTCCACGAGGCTCCGGCAGGGGATGGTGGCGAACCCTGCTGTACTCTTTCACCCCGACTTTCTCTCACTGTTAGGGCCAGCCTTATCACACACTGTGTCACGCTGAATCTCCTCCGAGAACTACGTCAAGGGTAAACGTGTCTGTAGAGTGATCAGCCACCTGCACGTTAATTTCACGAGCAGGCTGTTCCGTTGATCGGATCAACTAGAACCCTTGTCGCTGTAACGGAGGAAATGCCACGAATACACATCTAAATATTATATTTGTACCTTCGGTGTACGTAGGTACATAGGATTGCTGTGAATCATATAATATTTTTCAAAGTGCTGATGAATTCACTAGGAACATTCACTAGACGGTAATTTCAAATTACTAAATGTTGATATTACATAAATACATATTGTAGAAAAATTAGATTAAAATATAATTTAATTTTAGGTTATATTTAAACGACATCGTTTAGATCCATCTCCAGCAGGAAAACAAAATACAAAGGCAATAGAATAATTTATCCCAATCATTGCTTATGATCCGGATTTTTGTTCCTTCTTGGCATAGAAGAATATTCTATGTGAGATGAAGATATAAGATATGAAAGCTAATTAAAATGTCGCTAAAATGCAGTTTGCACTATTCTACATCGAAAAATGGATTTTACATACAAGTGCACACATAAATATACTAACATATCAATAGTATGATGCGCATACATTCACCACACACACACACAAAACTCACAGTCAGGCAACTTTGCTCACAGAACGTACACATTACTCCCATCTCTCATGCAACTACACACTGGCATACGCACACATGCATGCATGCAGACATTCATATATATATATATATATGTATAAATATATATATATCTATATATATATATATATAAAGGGCATTAACTGTAGTAATGCCTCACGCTTCGAGGGACTAAATAAGTCAAAAACTACCAAAAAATAAGCAACATATTTACCGAAAGCTAGGGAATGTAGCTTTCAAAATTAATTTTGAAAGCTGCATTCCCTCGCTTTCGGTAAATATGTTACTTATTTTTTAGTAGTTTTTGACTTATTTAGTCCCTCGAAGCGTGAGGCATTACTACACAGTTAATGCCCTTTATATAAATTATATATATTTATGGAAAAAAATGATGAATTTTTTTTCATTATGAGGTCTTTTTCACGCTGACTACTTGATAAATTTTTATAAAGATTTGATCCTATATTACATTATATATATAGAGAGAGAGATAGATAGATAGATAGATAGATAGATAGATAGATAGATAGATAGATAGATAGATAGATAGATGGCCATCTACTCTTACACACATATGTGTGTGTACGTGTGTGTGTACGTGTGTGTGTACGTGTGTGTGTGTGTGTGTAGTGGAGATTGTGAAATACTATCGAATTAATTGCTTTTCGGGTTTTCGTCATATGACCTTTACTAATGAAAAAACGTAGAAGACAGCTGATATTTTAGGAAAAATGGTTAGCTTACGTGTGGGGTTTCGTTGAAATATTGTGAGAGCGATATAACATAATCTAGAAATACATAAATTAAGGTAGTTATGAACGGAGCATGGAATAAATTGAAGTTGATAGTTTGTGTAAAAATCATTCACTAACCTAAGCAGAGTTCACACTGAACCGAAAGCGAAGGAATCATGTTTTAACTTGACGGAGAAGTTTTCTCTCGGGTTTTATAGATTTAGTTAAATTTTGCCGGGAGATGTGAACACGGTGGATATCTTTCATTTTAAGAACGTAAGAAGAAATGGAGGTTGTTTCAGTCACAGGAGAAATGTCAGCTTGCTCAATAAATTTTATTCCGGATTTCGTATGGAGCTACATAATTTTAGTAGATACTGATTGAAGTAGCATCACATTATGAATATCTCAAGGCTTCATATTATTCGATGTAGAACATGGTTTTGCGCAGGTATAGCTGTGCTGGCTTATATTTAATTTTAGATTGATATCTTTCTTCATTGCAAAATTACAAATATGTGGGTGTATTTTCATGTCCTAAAGATGAAATATTATTACGATATTTAAATTAGTATTCAAAATGGGTTTAAAACTAAGATTGACTGCCAAACTGCTTCTTTTAGAATTTTCCTTGTAGTGTTGGCTGACTAAGAAATGTTTAAGCATACGCGTTTAGAAAATTTTGGTGATATCTGGCTTGCCATTTGAGGAAATGCAATTTGAATTTTTCCTTAAGTTATATTGGATTTGAAATACAATATATGAAACATGAAAACGACAGGAAAATATTTTATTTTTAAGCTCATATGCGTAGAAAGAAGAAGGAAAACTAAACAACTAAGACAATTTAAAGTGGGAAATGCGAAGGTTATGGTCAATGATGAGAGTAGACGTGATACCAATAGTAATTGTTACTCTTGCAAGTATCAGCACTCGACTCTCAACATGGCTGAAAAAGATCGGTGCAACTGTGGAGGTAGAACCACTACAAATATCAGCATTGCTTGGAGCTGCAAGAATTCTTCGCAGGATTCTTGAAGCATGACCACTAAACAAATGTCACCTTGATCTGCTGGCTGCGGAGAGCTGGCACTTTCCATCATACCCAGCAATATAAGCTGTGAGTTTTCATATAATAATAATAATAATAATAATAATAATAATAATAATAATAATAATAATAATAATAACTATTATTATTATTGAGTGAGAGAGCAGTGCATGCATATCAAAGTGACACTGGGGTAAAATATACGAAGCCCATTATACCCATCATGACTACCCGTTTGATAAGGGTACACTAGGCACATGCATTACAACCACATGTGCGCGACCTGGTGATCTTATATCAAGATAAACAGCGCATGACCTCGCAGGTGGGGGACAGTTAGAATTTTTTTCAGGTCGAGTAGCCCATCCTGCTCAAAAGGTCCCTGAATAAGGTTTATTTAAGGATGTTGAGCAAAACACCCATGTTTCCAAAGGTGAATTATTCAAACCCCCCAAAATTCCTCTCAACACATGGCTATGATGCTCCCCCACTACTTCTACTAATGATCAGAGATGCACGTATTGTCAGCCACCAAAGGACATGCTCAACTGGTTAAAGTCAAACAACTGACAAGCAAATCTGTGGTATTGAGCAGAATATTTGATGTAGCCCATCTTTTATACCAAGATAAAACAATGTACATGATAACACTTCCAATCAATTAAGATCAGAAGCCATGACAGCCACTGCTTGGTACTGCATCCGGGCAATTATTATTATTATTATTATTATTATTATTATTATTATTATTATTATTATTATTATTATCATTACTATCGATGCAGTACCAGGCACTGGCTTTCGTGGCTTTTGATCTGAACTGAGTAGAATTCCTGTCATGTATATATTTTTTTATATTGATATAAAAGATGAGCTACAGCTAATATTCTGCTCAATACCACACATTAGTTTGGGAGTTGTTGACCTAAACCAGTTAAGCATGTCCCTTAGAGGCTGATGATATGCACATCTCTGATCATGCGCAGAAATATTAAGAGTACATCATAGCCATGTGTTGAGAGGAATTCTTTGGGGTTTGATTAATTCACATCTGGAAACATGGGTGTTTCTCTCATCATCCTTAACCAACTCTTATTCAGGCAACATTTGAGCGGGACGGGTTACTCGGCCTGAAGACATTTCTAAATGGACCCTACCAGCAAGGCCATGTGCTGTTTATCTTGATATGAGATCACCATGTCACGCACATATCGTTGTGATTCATATGCCTGGCGTACATTTATCAGCCGCGTGGACTTCGTATATTTTACCCCCAGTGTTACTTTGCCCGCATGCACTGCTCTCTCACTCAATAATAGTAATGATATTTAATCCATTACTTGACGAATAAAACAATTAATTGTCTTCAGACATTTTCAATACGAAAGTCTCTACTTTCAATGCTTGGCTGCATTTGTTGTAACATGATGAATAAAGTAAATACGGTTCCAAAATATTGCAGAACCTTTGTGTCAACACTATATTTCCTCTTATTTTCGAATCTTTTGCGTAATGGTTTTCCTCTCTCACTGACTCTTACTCTTTCCCTCTCTGTCCTTCCTTTTCATTCTTTCCTTCTGTCTCACTCATTTTCTTGATCTCAGTCGTTAATTTGAGGACTTACTAAGATAAAAATTGTTAGAATTGCAAGGAACCAAACAATGAATTGGTAAACTTTTGATTAGCCCCATGTTTTTGATTCTGCGATCTACAAGTGAATAAATGAATATGGTATTTTGATTAATAGAACAAAGACATTTTGTAGATAAAACAACTTTTGTTATTGGAGCGACATTTTATCATTCAATGTATGTCCGTCGTTCATTAATTCCACACCAATGTTCAGGTTTATAATGACAGGGAAGCAACAGTAATTACATTATTAAACTTATGACATCTTGGGTCTTAGGTTGAATTTAATCAAATTCGCCGGTGAAATTTATCGCCAGACGAGAAGACGAGAAATCTCTGTCCATATATATGTGTGTGCGTGCGTGCGCGCGCGCGCGTGTGTAGTGAATGTGTGTGTATTTATATTACATTATATACATATATAAATAACAAATAAGAAATCGGTGTGTATATATATATATATATATATATATATATATATATATATATATATACACATCGTTACGCTTCGTGCAAATTTATAATTCAAAGCTATATAATGGTATTGCGCCTGTGATCCACCTGTGTCACTGCTGTTGATATCATCAATTTTAAAATTCATCCACCGATGATATGAACGGTAGTGACATCTGATTTCAAATCTCAGTGTTTGAATGTTTTGCTTATATATATATATAGAGAGAGATTGATAGATTGATAGATAGATAGATAGATAGATAGATAGATAGATAGATAGATAGATAGATAGATAGATAGATAGATAGATAGATAGATAGATAGATAGATGCATATTTATATAAATACATATCTATGTACGTACATGAACACAAAATATATACAGACAGACAATGACACACGCATATACATGATAATGATGATGATGAGGAGGAGGACGACGACGACTACGACGATGATAATGATGATGATGACGAGGACACTACTATAGAGGCGACTGTTAGTCTCTCTTCCTTGTAGAACCGTATGTCAGCACTGACTGTTTCGGCGAATACTTTGTTTCTGTTCGTTAGACGAGTAGCATCTGTGCCGACTGCAGACGACTACACAAGACTCTTCATCTCGTTTGCAGCCATTATAATACACACGACGATGCTCGCGACTGGGGTTAATTTGTCTTGTTACGTATTGCCTTTTCCTTTTCCTTTTTTCGTTAATTTTTCTTTTCAATTTCTTTTATTTTATTTCTTTTTTTTTTTGGTAACCGAATGATTTCTCATCCTCGCCTGTCTAAACCTTCCGTTTATTATTTATTGCGCGGCCTATTTGCAACCTCCAATAAGAATGACTGTTTCATACAACCTACCAAATCTGTTTATGAAGCTTAAATCTCTAATGAGTCTGTCAAAGAATGAGAGTCATACCGTACATTTTCAGTCTTAAAAACGTACTAGGTTATTGAATAATTGTTTACGTATAAGAATTATAATAGCATGTCTTTACACGGACAAAATAACACATACACTCATAATTCCGTACGTACATACGCATAAACATAGGGCTATCCATATACACGACCTCTTGTAGATTGCTGAAATAATTGTGATAAAGAATTAAAATGAATAATAAAGACAAAAGGCTTCATACAGTGGAGCCTATCAGCAGTTGTAAACAATAAAAGAATTGCCCCTTTATTTTGATAATGTATATGTTTGTTATGTTTCAGAGAGTAAAAGTAGAAAACTTGCCGTGGCAGCAGGAGTTCCAGCAATCCATTAACTGCTGAGTTAATTTAAAAGCTAGTAACAACCGTGAGTGTTCGTCGTTGATAGTATCAGTCAGCGTCAATACCAGTAGGCAGAGGTCCCCAAACGCTACTGGCAGTGGTCGCAGGGATCATAGATTAGACCGCAGCATGTCGCTAGCCTTTGGTTGGGACCAGTGATGATGGATGTGATAACATACGTTAATTCATGCAGCGGTGATGTTTGGTTTAGCAGCTGTGAGATCAGGGTATGAATCGGTAGCAATGGTAGTGGCAGAGGCATTAACAGTTACGGTTCATTCATGTTGTTACTAATATTATTAGTAGCAGCAATGAATTCGATGAAAACGTGCAGCTGATAGTAAAGCCATTGGCTTAACTCTGATCAAATAATGAACATCGAGTTAAGTCTCTGGATAATCAACATTTCTTTGATTCCGAAATTTCCAATATATTTCTCTGTAGCCGATGAAGCTTCACTAGTTTTACCGCATTTCAGGGTGTGTTTGTGAGGGGGGGGGGGGAAGCGTGTGTCTTCATGTTTCACTTCAGCTGAAAATGGAGCGACAGGATGTCGTGTTTGACCTATTTGGAACACTATAGCTTGTAGACTACAAAGATACACAAACACTTTCCCGTGTTGGATGCTGTTGGCCTGTGTTCAAGGGTGTCGTTGAAAGTGGAAACTCCTGTGTGACTGGCGTCTTCGCGGGAGCATTATTGCGTTGACTAGTTGAATATCGAGGTCTTTCCTGCGCACGGCCTTACGGATAACAGGGTTAGTTCTCTCATTCTTTATCACAATATTTCAAGCAGAGTAAACTGCTCTTCTTTCATTACACCTGAAACACTACAAAAGTGTTTGCAACAGTATAAAAAATGTGTTTTTAAATATATCACAGAAACGTACAAACGATTCTTACTAATTAAATCCTGTCCCTTAAACCGTGACTGGAGGACAATATATTTCCCAACATGATCCATAACATTCACATTACTGAATGCTTCTACATGTCAGGTTTTCGAAATTCCTTCACTTTTGCAGCGCTGCTGCAATACTTAGCGACGCAACTTGTGCATAATCATTGGTGGGATCGGCCAATGAAACCACAGACGTGCTGAACAAGAAAAGAAACGTATAAAGTGGAAATATGGGAGGTCAGGTAAAGCACCACAACAAATTGAACACGCAAGAAAAATGCATGCAATGAAGAATCCACCGGTACAATACAAAGTAAAGTCATTTTGACAAGGAGTCGGGATGAGCTCTGCTCTCCCATCGGGATTCAAGGAAAGAAGAGTGTCAGAACGATCAATATCTGTTCGAATTTCTATTGCAATAGGAAAATTACATAACAGTCTGCCATAATTAATTCAAAGCAGAAAATCCATCTCTAAGTATCTGGCAAACTTCTTTAGAATTGCAGAAACACCGTACAGAAAACGTGTGAGAGGTTATAATAAATACTTGCGTCTCATTTGTGATGTGTTTGCGTGTCATTCTTCTTTGTATGTTTGGATTCTTCATGTTTATTATTTTTTTGTCTCGCATTAATATAACATTAATAATATGTATTGTTGCTTCACTTGTCCAAAGCATGTTATATAGAACCGATGAATTCTGCTTATAAAGGAAATCATGTTTTCATGTTTGTTGATCTGCAAAAGAATTGTATATTTACAAAGTTTCAATTGTTATATGAATAATAACATATTCCTACAGATATATATATATATATATATATATATTCTTAAGTGCTCTCTATTATTGCGCGATCAGTTGATGAAGTAACAATGTTGATAGCCCAAAGTTACGATGATGAGATTGGGTGTGTGAGGACAACACAAAGGACATAGCGTTTGTGTGCACAAATAATCGTTGTCAAAAGTGGTTGAATATTCCCAATCTAATAGCTACATATATACATATATGTATATATAGAGAGAGAAAAAAAGAGAGAGAGAGACCGATAGACAGACAGTTTGATAGATAGACTGACAGACAGACTCATATATATATATATATATATATATATATATATATATATATATATACACACATACATACACATACATATATGTATACTTATGGGTATTCATGTATATATTATATATGTAGGAATATATGTGTGTATGCATATATGTTATATTATACATGAAAAATGAACATGATATCGACGTGTAAAATATACATCGGATATATTCACATGGGTGTAAACACATGGATTGTTGCAACAGACTATACAAAGAGCATTAAAAAAACTGATAAAACATATAATATCCGGCTGTCTATTTTTGTAGAGTGTATTCGGAGACATAACCGGTTAAGTAGAAATATTCTTTGAAAAATGTGCTGCCAGATCCGTATGAAACATGGTAATAATTGTTATAAGCACGCTCGCAAACTGTAAGAAGCAATGATATGAAAGTAATATTTGTGCCATATCTGCTCAGACAGGCGATGGGGTGTGAATGGAAGCGAAAATCTTAGAGAAAATAGAAAAGGTTGAAATGAAATGGTTTCTATGCATCTTGGCATATTTCGATCTTTTCCAAGAAAAACTTTGCATGGAAGAAATTTTATACAAGTAGAAAAACGGAAAGTAAATATATAATATTGTTAATGATAAATTTAAAAAATGTAAAATTAAATTTATTAAAAGAAAACGCAATAAATTTCTTCGAAATTTCACAATTGCACAACGTCTTTAATGAAGAGCATAAATGGGTAGGGATAAGACTCTACAGAACATTTTACATTCAAACAAGCAAAACACAAGCTTCGTATTCACATATAAATGCTATACAACCTGCCCCAACAAAAACAAAATCTGCAAAATGATTATAATATATGCAACCATATTTTATTAGGTGGAAATATAATATATACGATGTAGATATATTCTAGACCCTACACTTATTTCGTATAATAAAAATAATACAAATATTCACTTCTAATTTGTGTACGATACTGAGAATTTAAAGTAATGTATTTAGTCGATTAAATTGACCCTATATGGATTTTGCTCGTACTTTATACTATCCTATATGGATTTTGCTCGTATTTTATACTATCCGTCAGAAAAAAATGATCGAAATGAAAATTATTAAAATTTGTAAAAATACCCACAAGGGATTTTGATCAACGGTCTAATGAATGTGTAAGGTCATCATCCAGATGATGACACGAATAGTAATAATGAAGATCACTGTCGAATAACAATAAATAATATAAGAACAAAATAGTTAAATAAACAGCTAATATTAAGTGCAGTCGGTGTAACCACAGAATTAAGTACATCGTCTCTGAATGCAAACTATAAACAGACTGTATTCGCTCATATTTACGTCGGCAGGTATGTGCGATGCGCAAGCTTAATATATCGATACTGCAACGACAATGTCATGTAAGATTGGAAATGTTCAGAGAATTCTGGTTGATAAATAATAGCGTTAGAAATTAACTGAGCCTACGTTTCCAGAGACCTGAGCCAATCCAGAACTCCCTGGCTTTTTCTGAGAGTAAGAGTGTCAGCCCTGAACAGGTATCAGTAACATGTAGGGTTACATTCTGAGTACCAGTGGTACTCTTTTTAGGCTAAGTGTACAGTAACACTGATTTAGCCAACGACCCTGGCCAACAATAGAATCCAAGATATAATGACCACGCATCCGACTTTACGAGACTTTAATTTAAAAAGTAACTGAAGGGAAAGACATCTGGCACCAATTTCACTTCGGCTCAGGTTTTAAGTGGTAATTAATTCTGTTAGGAAATTATATAATCTCAGATTTAATTAATTTTATTCCAATGTCAGCAATGACACTTCTTTCATTATTTCAATAACTATTTTAGATGGGGATTGTCAATGTAATTAATTTATACCAAGCATAATTGCAGCAACCTTAAAGTCACACTTTTTCACAGGAGCTCTTTATGTCTATACTTAAACAATCGTTTTTCTTTTTCTATGTTATATTAGAGTCACATTTTTTTTTTCCATATCAAATTCATTTTAACGGTAAACAATTTAGTACTGCCCCCTGGCACTTTTCCACCAGCATTGTGTGCATTTTATGATATAGTCATAATTAATAAAAAACAAAAATGAGATATTACATCTCCTAATGTAGCTCCTACTTTACTATTAAGATTTCATGCAGCAGGCGTCAATGGAGGTTTATTCCTCACTTATTCCGGAAAATATGCTTCAGCGAATATAAGGCAACGGAAGGGTACCTTGTCAAAATTGTTACAATTAAATTACCGTTTTCATAGAACATCGACTTTCAGAAGATTTTCAAGTAAAATATCTTTTGGTTTGTGGACAACGTATTCTAAACAGTCCTTCCAGTTAATTTACTTCGCACTTTCATCGGGTTGGACAACGATTCTTTGATCAGAATATGTTTTCCTATTTATTTCCTTTATCAGGCGCAGGTGCGGTTGTGCGTTAAGAAGGATGCTTCCCAGCCACATGGTTCTGGGTTCAGTCCCGCTGCGTGGCACTATACATAGCTGTCTTCGACTATCGCCTTAGACTCGACTAATGTCTCGAGAAGAGATTCGGTAGGGAGAAACTGAAAGAAAACTGTCGTGTATATATATATATATGTGTGTGTGTATGTGTGTGCGTGTGTGTGTGTGTGTGTGTGCATGTGTGTCTGCGTTTGTTTCCCACCACTGCCTGACAACCAGTTTGGGTGGGTTTACGAACGCGTAACTTAGCGCTTCGGCAAAAGCGGACAGATAGAATAAGTACCAGCCTTTATAATATTAAGTGCTGGGGTCGATTAGTTCGACTAAAATTTTTCAAGGCGTTGCCTTAATACGGCCGCAGTCTAATGAGTGAAAAAGTAAAGGATAAAATTAGATTCCAGTAATACAGGGGGAAAGGATCGAACTCTTGCACAATCATCCTCTATTCATACGCATCGTGTCACCTGAATATGACGCTAAGCTTATTAACGCATATCATTTCATCTTAGTTTGAAAGTAATGTTATTGTTCCTGGAGAAATTAAATTCTTGTTTCCTTAGCTCCCCGTATTTCCACACGTATGTAGATAATTCAGTGTAGATTTTTATAATTGATATTTAAATTTGATATGTTTTACTAATTCATATGTTTATCATCTGAGATGATCATGTTTTGTGCTTCTCATCAGTTGAAAAGATCACTTAGATTTGAAACTGTTATACCATCAGAGAAAATGTGACAGACAGTATTTACACCTTAATTAATTTTACCGTACATTTTTTTTTCTCGCCAACGTTTCGCATTTCAACAGGCAGCTTAATATGATTAAAGTGGAGTACATGATTGATATTTGACAGAATTATTTTATCCGTGATATATCAGTAAGCATTTAATAGATTTGATTGTTACAGAGGAGAAATAATTAAAGTTGTAAAGAATTCCTAAAACAATTAAAGTGTCTTGACATAATTAGCAAACACGTGTTAGCGTCCTATCTATTAGTACCAAGTTGTTTTTATCCTCCGTGACAATTCATGACATAATATTCATGAAATAAATAGCTCAAAAACTTTAGGAAGATTTACACTGCAGAAATATCATAAATCAACTTGTTAACAGGTAATTGTAAAACTAAAACTTAAAACAACACCAAATCTGTTCTGAATATACACTTTCAAGAATGTTTTCGTTACTTGCAATTTCTTAAATTTTATAGATTTCATCAACTGGTGTCATCTTTCTTGTTATCTGCAAGCATATTTAAATACATACAAATATTTTTACTTGTAGATAAGGAGAATAAAGCAGAACACACCTGAAGCTTTTAGGAAGACAATAGCAAATTATATTTCAAGACGTTAAGAGACATATTTAAGAATTGTATATAAAAATGTGGCTCTCTATCGGTTACATCGACAAGGGTTTGATCTAGTTGATGCGATCAACGGAATAGCATGCACGTGAAATTAACATGCAAGTGGTTGAGCAATCCACAGACACGTGTACCCTTAACGTAGTTCACGGAGAGATTCAGCGTATCACAGAGTGTGACAAGGCAGACCCTTCGAAATACAGGTACATTAGAAACAGAGGGAGGGATACTTGTGGTGAAAGAGTACAGTAGAGTTCGCCACAATCCCTGTCGGAACCTCGTGTAGCTTGAGGTGTTTTCGCTCAATAAACACTCACGACGCCCAGTCTTGGAATCGAAAATGCGATCCTACGACCGCGAGTCTGCTGCCCTAATCACTGGGTCATTGCACCTCCACGTATAAATATAAATAAAAAAAATACATGGTGATTTTCTATATTTTTGATTCGTGTTCCAATGAAGAAGTAGGATATGATCTTTGCTACATGTAATATATTTCTCTCTGCGATAAAGCATGACTTCCAGAAAATAAATTCGAAATTTGTAGTGAGTACTTTTCCTATTCGCAGATTTATGCACGCCCTAACAAATATACCGCGCATATGTATGTAAATGTATATGGACAAATATACAAAGATGCTTAGATATACGTGTACATACATACATACATAAATACATACATACGTATAAATATAAATGTGCATGCCTGTGTCTGCGTATTTTTTTCTACTCTAGGCACAAGGCCCGAAATTTTTGGGGAGGGGCCAGTCCATTAGATCGACCCCAGTGCGCAACTGGCACTTAATTTATCGATCCCGAAAGGATGAAAGGCAAAGGCGACCTCGGCGGAATTTGAGCCCGCTAAGCATTTCGCCCGGCGTGCTAACGTTTCTGCCAGCTCGCTGCTTTATTTGTGTCTCCGTATTGAAAGAGAAAAGAGCATACATATTTTTCATTTTTCATATGATTCTTATATTATTATTAGAGTAGTTGTGGATGGTTCGAGTCCACTTTTAATTTTAAGATCTTCAGCACGACACAACTCGATGTTTTAAAGTTTGTCCATCTAAAATCGCTTAAGAGTTGAAATTGAAGATGATAAATTTTTTTCCTTAATAGCTGAGAAAAGATGGAATAAGTGACAGAAAGAGAGAGAGAAATCCCTTATGTGGTTCTTGAAAATATCCTGCATTATTTATTTCTTATTAATATTTTGTAACGCCAGTATAACTTTGCCTAGCGTTATCATCTGTGTAGTCACATTTACTGTTCTCGCTACAGGTAACACGTTGACCAGCATGTGTTCTCGGGTGCAAATTATGAAATTTCTGGTTGTGTTCTTTTTCCGTTATCCATTGAGATGATTCTGGACCAGTATCCAGCCTGTTTCAACTCGCCGTGGCGTCTTGCCATTAGTTTCAATGGACAGAAACTGAAGTCCAGCCAATGTCTCAACTACACATGTTCTGTTCGCAGAAGGGGTTATATAATGGTAGTGAGAGAAGGAGGAAGAAGCGATAAGACTGTGTGACGGCGTAAAGAGAGAGAATCGCGTCTAAGCATTATTTTGTGTTGAGAAATTTTTATGGGAGAGTGAACAATCGAAAGAGGGAAGAGCATATATAGCTAGTGTGTGTGTGTGTGTGTAAATAGATAGATAGTTCTATCTCTCTATATATATTTAGATACATAGATACATATATATACATAGATACATACATACATATATATATATATATATATATATATATATATATATATATATATATATATATATATATATGTTTGTGTGTGTATGTGTATATATATATATATATATATATATATATATATATATATATATATATATATATATATATATGTATATGTGCAAATACTGTTTCTGAATCTCTTTGATTCTTTAAATGTGCTAGCGTGCAGGTAGTTAATCGATATTAATTAATATACGATTTTTTACCCTATTTTTTAATATATATATATATATATATACATATATGTGCAGAGTGAGAGAGATTTGTGTGTATGTGTTTGTGTGAATTACTGCGTGTATATTCATAAATACACTGTTTTATGGATACACACACACGCATATATATATATATATATATATATATATATATATATATATATATATATATATATATA
>NC_142932.1:123393707-123406207 GCF_046866305.1 Octopus bimaculoides | reverse complement strand
CTCTTCAATCGTGGAACTAATAACACGTTTGCACAAATATGTCCCTAGCGTGTTTTTCTGTTTATGTTTCCATAAATATATATATATATGTGTGTGTGTGTGTGTGTGTGTGTGTGTGTGTGTGTATGTGTGTGTGTGTGTGCGTATGTATTATGTATGTGTGTAATGTATATATATATGTATAAACAGGAGATTGGAACAAACCAATTTTCGCTATTACTTATTTACCTGTTAGTCATATTTTGATGCAGAAAATATTTTTCAGTATTTGGAATCCCGGAATAAACATTTGCATTTCAAGAAGACTTAGGATTTTCATCCTTCCTACATTATCTGTGTGTGATTGTGCGCACGCGCGCACATGCGTGTGCGTGGATCGAGTATGTCATAAATCAGAAAAATATCCAGGCTTCCTTATTATATTTCATAATAAACCAGATGATGCCTTACAACTCTACAATTGGTATTACTTCAACTGCCCTTTGAAGAAATATAAGAGTGTGTGGAATCGATAGTAAATTTCTAAGTCTTCACTAACTTAATCAAAGAAATATCACCTCTACTTCTATAACACATTATATGCTGTAAGGTATGGTCTCATTGGTCAGTCAACGAGAAATAATATACGCGTATGTGCCACAGTGTGTTAGTAGTCTTTTACTTATTCTTCTCGTGTCGGTATCGTTTAACATACAGCACTCGTATGAGTACGGTATCCTAATTACAATACAGGTTGTCAAGCCATGAGAGAAACACTGATATACACAAGCATTTACAAACAGGTATAAATATGTAGTAGGTTGTGGTCTGTAGCTAAAATAGTTAAATGATCTATCTTCCAGTAAGTTTTATACAGTAATCTCCCTTTAATAAATTTCTCGAAACATATACGTCATGAGAAATTGTTCCTATGTATGGCGACTTTTGAATCACCCTGTGTATTAAAATCTACACTGCTCAGTTGCCTCACAGTGGTACTTAGCGCGAGGAAAAACATTGTGGCGAAATAAACTACTTAAACTACATCTATTTATACTTGCGTTTATGTGAAGGCGCCAGTTTTGTGGATAGAGCATTCGGTTCACGATGATAAAGTTGTGAGTTCGATTCCTGCCAGTGCGTTATAATTTTGAACAAGACATTTTATTTCACGTTGCTCCAGTCCACTCAGCTGGCAAAAACGAGTAGAACCCGTGATCCAAAAGGGCCAGCCTTGTCATATTCTGCGTCACCCTGAATCTCCCTGAGAACTACTTGAATGTTAAACGTGTCTGTGCAGTGCTCAGCACCATGCACGTTAATTTACGAAGCAGGCTGTTCTGTTCAGGGGATCAAATGGCACCCTCGTCATTGAACTCGATACAGACTGTCAGCATTTCTGTTACACTTGCGTTTATGAATAATTGCATATATGTATGTGCGACTTCATGTAAGAATGCTATAAACTAGAAACTAGAATTGTGGTGTTTATATTGTGAATACATTACTTTAAGCTTATTAATATATACTTCAAGTATAAAAACAATTCTGCACAAGTTTTTTCAGCATTTTTACATGAAAGCAATACCCTCCAATTTTTTATTACATTTTGGTATAATTTAAAAAGTTCCCCTTTAAATTAGTTTCACAATGTTTCGTATGAAACTGTAGTAATTTTCAGAATATATATTGAAACGTGAGCATAGGGAGAGAGGAAAAAAGTATTATTGCATTTAAAATTTTGACTTTATAGATGCATATAGAAATGTGTGTGTGTGGGGGGGTGTTTCGTTATCATATCCAATTATAATAAAAGCAATTTTAAGTTAATCTCTCTCTCTCCCTTTCTCTCTCTACGTACACATACATATATAAATAAATATATATGTGTATGACTGTCTGTATTTACATATACATATGTATGTATATATGTATATATATATATATATATATATATATATATATATATATATATATATATATATATATATATATATATATATATACTTATATATATATGCATATACATACAGGTATATATAATATAGCTATATAGGTTGATAGATTGAAGGAATAAGTATAATCATGTTTATTGATATATGGGATGAGGAATATCTGCTTCTGTGTGTATATATATATATGACTATCGTAAAGAAGCGGATTTCATATTAGAAAGTGCACACTATATGCTAATAATTGCAAATAGAGTAAAATCTTTGAAAAAGAAATGAAATCCACCTTTACAGAAGGTTATAAATAAAGTACACTTAATATCAGATATTAGTTATGATTAAATAGTAATCGAAAAAATATAGAATTCCATTCAGCGAAATTTTAGAATTTTCTAAACTTTCAAATGATGAAAAATATTAGTTGTATCTGTTATATTTAGTAATAAATATTGAACACTAACATAATAAAATTATATTAACTACTAGCAAACAAAATATGATGTTATTTTAGTGTCGAAATCGAACGTAATCTTCTCAAGAAGAATGTAAAATTAATATGTAAATTATACCATTTGTTTCATATTCGTTATAACGCGTTATATATATTTGCAATTTGTAGTTTGCATATGATCAGAGTAAGTTAATTTTCGTTAAAAAGATTACTAAGTGAAGCATTCGAATATATGTAAGTTTCATTTGGTAATCCAAGTACCTTTTTCAACTATTTGCATTTTAGTCTTACTTTTAGAGAGTATGTTGACGATCTCTGCTTAAAACTGTTCGCATATCTGGTAAGGAAGCAAAATTCCATTGGCGATACAGACTGATGCCCCTTTCAAGATGAGCTGGTGAAAGACACTGAGAAGTGAGTGATAGTAGGAATAAAACCAAGATAGGTAAAGATGTAAGCCCAATTAAAAGCCAAACTAGAAAGCGGAAACATGAAGAGACGTGCTTCTAAGATTAGAGAGGGAGAGAGTGAGACACAGAGAGGAGAGACATACATACATACATACATACATACATACATACATACATACATACATACATACATACATGCTGACAGACTGTAGACAAACAGATGATAGACAGACAGAGTCGGAGATAGAGAAACAAGAAGTTCTTAAGAGGTCTGATCATTACGTTGAAATATTGCACCTTGGTACACATGTACAATTATGAATATGCTACAAACAGAACATATCAAAGTGTGGGTATTATTTCCATATAGTACGAACACAAAACAAAAACTAAAACACATACATGTGTGTATTTTTGCGCGCGCGCGCGTGTGTGTGTGTGCAAATGTTGAGAGGAGGTGGACTTCGCGGAAGAATTGCTTACTTTTTCTATTAGAACATCCTAGGTTGTGATCTCTGTATTTGCTGTATACATACATGCATACATACATACATTCATACGTACGTATGTGCAAATATATATAAGCTACTGAATTGCGATTTTTACGAGATGGCATGTCTATTTCTAATACATCTAATGACCATATGGAGAGATTGGGACACGAAAGCTACAATAAACTAAATTCAGTTAACCATTTCGTTTTCATTAACCCTTTGTCACGACTCTGCATGGCCAAAGCTAAAGAATTCCGGTAACTTCCTCAACCTATCAGCATTTCCTTTTTCCCTGTTGCTATTTGATTTATGAATAAGCTTTGTTCATATTGGGGTTGGTGGCTTTGTTTGGTGAATAAATCTTCGTGATGCATATCATTATAATAAATACGGTTTGCGCAGAGTCAGTCCCAGATGTTTGCTCTTCAAATTAAAGTGGCCTGGCAATAGAGTTATCTTCTCTGAGATGAGCTGCTGAGAAGGTGAATGCACATCTGTTCTGCTTCCGTTGAGTGTCCGTGAGTGACCTTCCAGTTCCAAGTGAGTGATATTCCAGTTTAAAGTTATAATCTCATACTTAGAAAAATATGTGTGTGTGTGTGTATGACTGCATATGTATCTGTGTTTGTATGTCTCCGTGGTGAGGACGTATGGCCTAGGGAGTTGCGCCTACGATTGTGATATCGTGGTTTGATCGCTCGGCCGGAGAGTGCGTTCCTGATCAAAGCAGTTCACCTCTCGTTGCTCTGCGATTGCTTGGACATCTGACGTATTGCTTACCGTGCAATTGTACAGGTAATATCGATTCGATGGAAGAGGTCAGTTGATGCGCAACACAAAAATTTGATCAATATAGAATAAAAAAAAACCTGTGTAAGTTGTTCAGCAAAAGTGTGCCGATCCATCTACTATGAACAAAAGAGACGACTATACATGTGTTTGTGTGTGTGTGTGGCGTGTGTATTTTTGTGTGTGCGTAGTGTGTGTGTAGTGTGTATCTGTGTGTATGCGTCTGTGGCTTTGTGTGGTGTGTATCTGTGTGTGTGTGTACCTGTGTGTCTATTCGTGGTGTGTATTCGTGTGGGTGTGCGTGTGTTTGTGTGTAGTGTGTATCTGTGTGTGTACGTGTGTTTGTGATGTGTATCTGATTATGTGCGTGTGTGTGCATGTGGTGTGTATCTCTGTGTGTGCGTGCATGTGTGTGGTGTGTCCCTGTGTATGTATATACGTGTGTGTGTGTGTGTGTGGTATATATGTGTGTGTATGTGTATATTTGTGTGTGTATATCTGTGTTTGAGTGTGTGTTTGGGTGTGTATTTGCGTCTGTGTGTTTTAATGCGTATGTGTGTGGATGTGTGTATTTGTGTGTGAGTGTTTGTGTGTGCGTGTGTGTGAGTGTCTGTGGGGGTAGGGTGTATATCTCTGTGTGTATCTGTGTGTGTGTTTGAGTATGTGCGTGTATGTATTTGACTGTGTGTGTGTATATTTGAGTATGCACGTGTATGTGTGTGCAGTACCTGTGTGCGCGTTTGTTTGTTTACGTGTTTGTGTGTGTGTATCTCTGTGTGTTTGAGTGTGTGTGTGTACTTGTGTGTGTATGTGTATGCGTATTTCTGTGTATCTTTGTCTGTCTCTTTGTGTGTGTGTGTATGTGTGTGTATCTTTGTTTGTTTCTTTGCGTGTGTGTGTGTGGGTGTGTGTGTTTGCGTGTGTGTGTGTGTGTGGGTGTGTGTGTGTGTGTGTGTGTGTGTGTGTGTGTGTGTGTGCGTGTGCGTGTGTTCATTCGTGCTTGACTGTTTCCATAAATCATTTCCTTTATTTTCTTATTAGAATTTTCTGTATATTTCTGTAAAGGAACACTTTCCCCTGTGGCAAAAATCTCTGACTTTCTCAATTTCATTTGGAAACAACGGGATGCAGAGGGATATGCTTCATGAAGTATATTTAGGGAACGATGAGTGAATGTAGAGAAGGGGTCCAGAGCGACCGGGCCTATTAATAACTGGCATCTGTAGTTTGTGGAGTGTGGAGAGGTACATGTAATCTTGGGGAGTAGTCTGGTTCGAGATGTCTGTGATTACTTTTTTGCTGCTGGGTGGGGCCCATTCCACTCAAAAGATCCCTGAATAGGAATTGTTCAGGGATGATGAGCAAAACACCCATGTTTCTAGAACTGAATTATTCAAACCAAACCACAAGGAATTCCTCGAAACACACGTTGCTATGATGCTCCCCCACTGCTTCTGCTTGTGATCAGATTTGCACAAATCTTCAGCCACTAAGGGTCATACTCAACTGCTTAAGGTCAAGAAACTGGCAAGCCATTCTCTGGTACTGACCAGAGTATTTGCTGTAGCCCAGGGCATTACTTTTATTATAACGAATTCCTTCTTTTATCAGAGGTTCTTTTTTTGTTGTTGTTGAAACTCCTGAAGTCTTGCACGCGATATTATCATTAATTGTTGCTGAAGACGTTGTCCGTGGCGACAGACCTTGTCTGTAGCGACAGACCTTGTCTGTGGCGACATAGGTTGTCTGGGGGCGACGGAGGTTGGCTGTGGCGAAAGAGGTTGTTTGCGGCGAAAGAGGTTGTCTGTGGCGAAAGAGGTTGTCTGTGGCGACATAGGTTGTCTGGGGGCGACGGAGGTTGTCTGTGGCGAAAGAGATTGTCTGTGGCGACAGACCTTGTCTGTGGCGAAAGAAGTTGTCTGTGGCGACATAGGTTGTCTGGGGGCGACGGAGGTTGTCTGTGGCGAAAGAGGGTGTTTGGTGGACATGGCAGAAAGGCATGAGGACACATACACACTTCTTTGGTAGAGCTCTCATTGACTCCTTCAAGTTTTACTTGAAAAGGAAACTGAGAATAGAGAGGGAAGTGCTGTCTTCGAGTGAGTTTATTGAATGGTGGGCAAAGGTTGCGAAAATGGCAAGAGTGGATGGTACCTTTCTCAGTGTAGACCTGTGAGTCGGAGAGAAGGAATTGGAGAGAGCACTTGCTCTTGATGTTCAGGTGAATATCGGAGAGTAGGTTTCCTCGATATCCGTATAGGTCGTCCTGTATCAGGAGGGCCACATCTTTATCATCCTCTCTACCCTTTTGATAACCTTTGCATACTATGTATATGTTCCTTCCATTCCATTGTATACTGCGTACACTTAGTCCCTTTTTTTCTTCTTTCTCCATCGTCATTTGTAAACCCCCACACATAATCTTTGTCTTTGAAATGTCCCCTGGTGAAAAATACATAAAATCATCATCATCATCGACATCATCATCATTTTCATCATCATCATCATCATCATCATCATCATCATCATCATCATCATCATCATCATCATCAAAATGCTTTACCGTATTTCGCTCGTCGCTACGTTCTGAATTCAAATTCCGCCGAGGTTGACTTTGCCTTTCATCCTTTCGGGGTCGATAACATAATTACTAGTTGAACACTGGTGTAGATGTAATCGACTAGCCCCCTTCCCCTAAAAAATTTTCAAGGCTTTTTGCCTAGAGTAGAAATAAGAATAATTATTATTATTGTTACTGTTGTCGCTATGTTATTTTTGTTGTTGTTGATGTTGCTACTCAGTGATTTATTTAATTAGGCACTTAAGGTCGTGAGCTGGTAGAATCATTAGCGTGTCAGGAAAAAAATTCTGAACGATATTTGTTGCGATTCTTTACGTTCCGAGTTCAAAAACCACTTTGGTCGATTTTGCAATTCCTTATTTCAACGTTGATAAAATAAACTAGCAATGATGTTCAGGGAATTCTAGTATCAATTCACCTATTTCTTACTAAAATTTCTTTCCTTCTCCTCTATTAGGAAGAATTATCATCAACATCATTATCTATATTACAATGATTGATTGACAGAGACAACAGCCTGCGATATAACATGATTGCAGCATTCGTTACGCTTTAAAATCGCACAGAACGTTTTTGTTGCGTTACAATTCACTTTATGCTATACATCCTATGCCTTAACGTTCCATACAATTCTTTTAACTGCACATTGTTACAATATCATGTGTGTTGGGCAATATTTCTGTTTTAATTTCCTACTCAATCTTCTTATACATGACTTAGTTCCTTCGTAACTGCATTTCTTACCACCACTTGTGCAATTCCAATGTTATGCTTCAAACATATGCACGTTACTAATGTTTTGGTCTTGGTAGTTCTTAAACATAATTCTTTTTTTCATTATACCTGAAAATGCTTTGTTTATGCAGTATCTTTCTGTTTTTTCCTAACGATAATATTGTCTAGTTTCTTGGTTCAGTAACTTGGTCATATTAAGTCTTCAAATCCCCTAAATTCTTCATTTTCTTCAACTGCATGCCAACTATTAGCTTTGTTCAAATTGTATTTTCTGCAGAGCTTCCGGTGAAAGTCACGTGCAATATTACGTAACTCTATTTGTATTCATTTTGGCATTTTCCCCCACTTTTTTTCTCATAAGTATGACTGCACTTTATTAACGACAGTGTGTTTCACAGAGTTTGTTCTAAATATACTTGTTTGTGCTACGCTGATCAGCGATTCTGTGGCACCTGTAGTTCTAATCTCCACAACATCTTCCTTACTCCTAGCTGATTATCACATTTATTCTTATCTATGAAAACCACTCTACCCATTCTGTTTCTACTCATAGAGAGGTTATTTAACATATTTATTCACATTTCTAAACAAACGTGTACTCATTAGTGGTTATGTTTCCCTTTCTTAGTCACATAAGCGTATTTCACATAGTTTGTTCCAAGTCTGCTTGTGCTCCACAGATATGCTACACAGATCAATGCTTCTGTTGCCCCTATAGTGCTGATTTTCACAACACTTTCCTTAGTCCTTGCTGCTTATCACATTCATTTATATCTATGAAAACCACTCTACACATTGTATTTCCACTCTATAGTTCACTGATCTGCCTCTTCACATTCTCTGATATTGTTTCTTACCAATGAATACCACAGTCTCATTCATATCAACCATCATTGGTTCTGAACTAACCCCCAAAGCAATTTTTCAGAACAGATAAAATCTATTTGATGTCCGTTATCTTTTGTAATATTCCATAACTCTTGAGGTGGCATCAATTTCGCGTCTTTCTGTCTAACTTTTGAAGTTCAGCCGTCTTCCCTCCTCCATATTTCATTATTAATATTGCCCATGGGTTTATTGCTAATATCATATTTGTTCTGTCTCATTGATGTCGACGACTTCTAATATTCTTAAGTATTTATATCCACTCCGTTGACTGTCCTCCATTACTTCACCTTTATAAGTATGCCACAGTCACTTATCTTTAATTACAAAATTACAGTATTGCTAAATATATTAATAATTTAAACTAATTTATCTTTCTGATTTCTTCCTGAACTCTTAATACAGTTCATATACAAATTTAAGTTGCGTATAATTTGTTTTCCACTTTCATACCGAAACACTTTCTTTCGCAAAATTAATAAGGATAACACAATTATTTTAGAAGATGGTATTGCGTATTCAAACATGAAAAACCTTTCTTAATACTGTTAGTTCAGTCCTTCGTACGTGCATAGGTACTGTGATATATTTTCTCTCAGTTTCAAGAATTCCACTACCCAAAAATGACATTATATACCTTATATTTTGCTAATGCATAGACCATCCGCACCTTACAATCTTTCATCATTTTGTCTTTTGTTGATAAAGGAATGGGTTTTTTTTTGTGAATGACAGGGGAACACTACGCATTGAATTTTTTTCCAATGGACTGTGTTTCCCTATCACTGAGAATTGTATACGCATTTCCTGCAAACATTCTGAAGAATAATTTTCGTATAACTTGGAAACAAGTAAAGCTATCAAGTGCATTCTTTTTAGCTGATCTTTTGTGCACGAAATGAATTCATCGCATGTCATTGTTAGAGATAACACTTCTTTAATATTTCAGCAGTTGCTGAATATAGCTGATGTTGTGTTCATGAACGTGTAAATATCACTCCGTTATGTAATATATAAATATATGCATCTAGTCTTTTATGCGCTTCAGACCAGAGACTGCGGCCATGCTGGAGCACCACCCGTGTAATTAACTTAGACCTTCTTATGCAGTTGGCCTTGGTGAAGGATGGAGTTGACATCGCTGCCCTCTTTTGAGTTTCTTGCTATGATGTAGATTCATCTGGGATCTTGAAGGCGAGGAGGTCAACTTGTTTCTTGAAAACATCTTCCACTTCTCCGTGTAGATCTCTCAGATATTTTGGCAAGGTATTAAATAGATGTGGACCCTTGAATCTGAAGCTACTGCAGTACAAGTTCCTTAATCTAGACAGGACTGCTGGGGCCTCTGGAACAGAGCACGTACTGATGTCCAGTTCGACGGCTTATATAACCCACGACGCCAAAGTTTGATGCCAACGGCTGAGGATTTTCCATACGTATATCACTGCATACCTCTCCCGTCTTCGCCCCAGGGAATGGATCCCAGTAGCTCAGATGTTCCATCGATGCAATCTTCCTAGTGTGGAGTCGCTGAACCGCCTCAAGTTCCGCTATTAATTTGACACCATGGGGTCAACGCATGGTCAACGCGTGGTCCTTTGTTCTGAAATTTCTCAGAATCCATCCGACCATTCATCAGCGCATTGCCACCACCTTCGTGGTATGCATGTGAAACGAGGCGTTATTGATCCTATCAATCCCCATATCTCATGCTGCACTTCACTCATAATTTACCGCTCCTTTCGGTCAAAAGTATCGTTGATGCGAGATGTTCGCACAACGTAGATGAAAGCGGAGGGATTGGAATTTTCCTGCATTTGATTTCATGTTGTTTTCTTTAGACTGTTGACATATGACATCTAAGTCTTTCTGTTGAAGCTTAGCTTCAGAAGGTTTCTCGACTACTTGTACTAATTTTTGTAGTGTACTATGTAAATTGTATGTATGTATTATCCTTGTATGAATGTATGAGGGGTACCCAAAAGTAACTGGAAATGTTCTCTGCGGAACAAGTCCTTTGTAATTCAAGATTCTGCTGCTAGAGGCTACTTGATGTGACCCTCAAGTATCGGTCTGTCGACCGATGTCTTCCTCCGATGTCGTACCGCCACGATGTACGTCTTTGTTTTGCTGTGTTTCTCCCCTGTTCATCGATTCTTGCGATAGCTGAAAGGAAGAAACAACGTGCTTCCGTGAAATTCTGTTTTCTACTGGAGAAAACGGCGGCTGAAATAGTTGTCGTGCTTTAAACAGCTTACAAGGATACCGCCATGAGCAAGACACGTTAAGAAGTGGTTTTCACGCTTTATGAATGATAGCTTGTCACTTGAAAACCAGCTTCGTTCAGGACGATTGTCAACAATCCGAACGAGTGAAAATATGACAATTCATGAACTTGGAGGAACGTCACCGAACAATTTACGAACTGTTGTGTCTTGGAGCTCCTACTAACGAGTTTTGAGCGAGGAGCTACGAATGAAATGAATTGCAGCAAAGGGTATGCCTCGCTTGCTCATCGAAGATCAAAAGCAGTCACGACTCAATGCGTGTCTTGAAGGGAAATAACAGTTGGAATTTCATCCGGACCTTTATTCAAGTGACGAAAGATAGTGCTACGGCTACGACACGGAAACGAAGCAGCATTCAAGTCAATGGAAGTATTCAATGTCACCACGCCACCAAAACAGAGCGTCAGGTAAAGTCCAATGCCAAGAGGATGCTGATTTGTTTTATCGATGCGAAAAGAATTGTCCACACATATATTTTTCCTCTTGGTCAAAAAGTAAACCAGACATTTTACTTAGCAGTTCCCAAGCATTTGCGAGATGGAGTGACACGAATACGGCCCGACCTGTAGCAAAGTGGAGAGTGGGGTTTTCATCAGAACAATGCATCTGAGCACCGCCCTGTTTCAAGCGGCTCTATTTAATTGAGCAATGAAAACATTACATGAATTTGAATGAAACTGCTCTCTTCACATGCAGATAACCTTTCTCATTTCAAACATAAAGGATAAACCATTTTTAAAAACTTTACATCAATAATAGAAACCAAAATATTTACATTGTTTCCTTATGTTATATCTGTGGCAGGATGTGTTCAGAAAACAAAGCATATCTTATTAAGCCTACTATAATTTACAGAATAGGATCCTTTATGTTTGAAATCTATATGGTCATCTGCTTCTGAAGAGAGCGGTTTCTTTCAAATCGATGTAATGTTTTCATTGAGCAATTAAGTGGAGCCACTTGAAATGGCCATAGCATATATGTATTACGTATGTAAAGAGAGAGAGATGGAGAGAATTGTGATGTAGATATATATGTATTGCTTTTGACGTGAACAATATTTACCATACACAAACTATATGAACACTCTATACTGCGTTCTTCTGCTTCATAATTCTACGTAAGCTAGATGCCGTCCCTGTCACCAGTGGTAGGCTTTTCGAGCCCCTGCATTTCCCGTGTTGTGCAGTAAGCATGCAATCATCCAGGTTATTATTTCAACTCCCTCTTTTATTTCATCTTTCGTCCTTTGACTACATCCTAACCACACTTCATGTCAATATTGTCTTGGACAATGATTTGTGAAGCTTGTGTTTTCAAAAATATAATGAGTTTCTTTATACGGTTCTCGAAAATATGTATCTATGAACTTTCGGCTTCTCTACTCCTTCAGTTGTTGTTATCCTACCTTTCCGGCTTATTCTTCTCAAACTACGAATGGTGTCTTAGTTTACCTTTACCTGAAGAGTATTCATGTCTGTTTCCGCAGACGACAATTGATATAACACAACAGTTTACTGGCTTCAGTTTTAGGTGAGGTGTTATGCATTTTGAGAGTAAAATCTTTATTCATTCTTATATCTTCGCGTACACAGCGATTTCCCGACTTTATTTTTTGTCCTAAATACTCGAGACCCTTTTACTCTGTCTTTCACATGTTTCAGTCATTAGACTCTGCCACGCTCGGACCGCCTTCAAAACATTTTAGTCAAACTGGTCGAACCCAAGATTTATTCTTTTAAGCATAATACAAACTCTCTTTTGCTGAACTGTTAAGTTACCAAAGACCTAATCAAACAAAAAAAGTGGTGTAATGTGAGACAAACATAGACAAAAATACACACACACACACACATATATATATATATATATATATATATATATATATATATATATATATATATACGACGGGCTTCTTTCAGTTTCCGTCGAACAA
>NC_142932.1:123351207-123388707 GCF_046866305.1 Octopus bimaculoides | reverse complement strand
AGATGTAACCTTAGACCTGAATACGAGCAAGTATTGTCCGTACAAGAGGTCTAACAACGAAACAGTATACATGCGCAAGGACTTAACCCATCTCTCCGCTGTAACTAGAAACCAGGTTTCAGGCGTTAATAAACGACTATCTAATCAGCTAATAGAAAGACATTTAATGGGGCCTTCCCGACTACAACGATGCTTTGGCTAGAAGCGGGTTTCCTGAGAAGCTCACGTACGTGGGTAATCCCCAAACATCTTCTTCTCACTGGAAAAAGGGTTAGAAAAAGGAAATTATATGATATAACCCTCCTTTCAATCTAGAAGTTTCCACCAATATGGCTTCAGGTTTCCTGTCGTTAATAAAGAAACACTTCCCCAGAAGCCACAAGTATTACAAACTCTCAAACCCCAATAATATCAAGGTGAGCTAGACCTGCTTAGATAACATCGCATATAACATCGCACACATGAACAGACATAGAAATACACGTGCATCACCCGCAACCCCAACAAACCAGCAACTTCCGAAGGCACGCCATGTGCCCTCTAGAAGGATCCTGCCTCTCAAAGGTCGTACTATACAGATCCAAACTTACACCATCCCATGGCATTACCAAGTAGTATAGAGGTATGATAGCTAGACATTTCAAGGGAAGATACTCCCATCATATGCACTCATTCAGACCCAGGGATAGAGAAGAATGTACTTCCCTGTCTCGTTGTTTTTTTTTCTGCAGACAGAGTGATCTCAGAGACGAAACACTTAGAATCAAGTGGATTACTGTCGACAGGGCGCCATCATATTCCCGTCCGCCTCTAACTGCCAGCTCTGCATATCCTCCAAGAACCCGCTGTATCCATCAACACGAAACATGATTTATCTTATCGCTTATCTTATCGCTGCCCTTCTGGCAAATTTTCTAGTCTCTAAATGCCGACAAATCAGATATAGCACCTTAGTACCAGCTGCTACTCTACAGTACCTGCATCAAGGTCACCGCCACCAACCAACCCTATGAGCAAGACCACCAATTACCAATCCCCAACGCTTACCAAAACCCAACGCTTACCAATACTCTACGCTTGTTATGCGCATGTACACTTATGAAGGCGGCGAGCTGGCAGAAACGTTAGCACGCCGGGCGAAATGCTTAGCGGTATTTCGTGTTTTTACGTTCTGAGTTCAAATTCCGCCGAGGTCGACTTTGCCTTTCATCCTTTCGGGGTCGATTAAATAAGTGCCAGTTACGCACTGGGGTCGATATAATCCTTTTAATCCGTTTGTCTATCCTTGTTTGTCCCCTCTGTGTGTAGTAAAGAAATAACTCATGCGTGCGCGAGAGTACGCATGTACATGCGCATGTGTGTGTGCGCAACCATGTTCGTTTATATATGTGTCTGTGTGTATATGTGCAGGCTTACGTGTGCGCGCCCATGTACCGATGCGCACGCTCGCATCAACACAGATATGCACGGAAGACAATATGAGGGCGTCTACACACCCACCTATATAACTCTATACTTGCACATACCGTCCCTTCCTACTTCCCCTCCAACAACCCATAGGATTTCCTGTTCACCATGCGGCATTGTCCAACTAACTGCTACCGATATATTAACCTCAAACCACGACACCGCTTGACCTTCCTTGACAAATCGCAACTTACTAAACGGTAATAAGAGTCAACTTCTGTCATTCAAATCCAAAATGGCTGAAGATTAGCATCACGCTTGAGACTCAAGTTTACCAACGAATATGAATTAAGCTATTTTCATGCATGTGTGTGTGTGTGTGTGTGTGTGTGTGTGTGTGTGTGTGTGTGTGTGTGTGTGTGAAGTTGCGTGGCTTAGTGGTTAGGGTATTCGGCTCGCGATCATAGTGTCATGGGTTCGATCCCCGGCAGTGCGTTGTGTCCTTGAGCATGACACTTTATTTCCCTTTGCTCCAGTCCACTCAGCTGGCAAAAATGAGTAGTACCTCTATTTCAAGGGGCCAAACTTGTTACACTCTGCGTCACGCTGAATCTCCCTCAGAAATGCGTAAAAAAAAACGGGGTACGCGTGTCTGTAGAGTGCTCAGCCACTTGCACGTTAATCTCACGTGCAATCTTTTCCGTTGATCACATCAACTTGGAACCCTCGTCGTCGAAAGCGACGGGTGCCAATATATATATATATATATATATATATATATATATATATATATATATATATATATATATATATATATATATACATATATATATATATATATATATATATATATATATATATATATATATATATATATATATATATATATATATATATATATATATATATATATATATATATATATACATATATATATATATTGGCACTCGTCGCTTCATACTAACTATTCCATATATACGATGGTGTGTGCGTGTGTATGTGTGTGTGTGTATGTGAGTGTGTGTGTGTGTGTGTGTGTGTGTGTGCGTGTGCGTGTGTGGTGTCCGCTCAATTCCTCGAGATCATAGGGAAAATGGAAGAACTAATATCTGAGTTAAAAAAAGTTTATGTTAAGGTTTGCTGTTCTACATATTTATTTTTTCTTAAAATCCAAGATTGGGTGCATCTTCATTTAGAAAAAATATTTGGGCTTGGATCATATGACATTTTTTATACGCAGGTTCACATCTCTGTATTTTGTTTTCTTTTCGCATGGTTTTCTTTCATAAATGTCTGCAATTTAGTCCTGGTAAACCTTTCTTCACATTTAATTACATCAATAATATTTGGATAACTAATACTCACTCTGTTTTTCAGCGCGCTGTGGTATGCTTCTAAATTATTTTAAGTACGAGCAATCCCCGTCGTACATCGATCCTAAACTTTCCATATAGATAATGAAAATGGAGATTCAAGGTGTAGCCTCCTCTGTCAAGTTTCTCTACATGGTCCCATATAATTATTTTCAAAATGGGATTCAATTGAATGTGGAATATCATCATCCTCTGGAAGTTGTTCATATCCATCTACAACGTTATCAATTGGCAGGAAGGTAAGGGCAACAAAACATAATATTTTTAGACTAAAACTGTCATCTTCGGGATATCTGCATTTTTGTCCTTCTTGCCCGACATGCTCGCACACATTTTGTCCTAAATGAAGCAGGCATCATTTCAAATTCAACTCAGGAAACAATTCCATAATCATATTATCAGGTCACTCATTCTGCAGTAATTCATTTATTTCAGCAAAAAGTCTACTATATGTGTCTTGACGTTTGGCAGAGAGCATTGCAAACAATCTTGGGGCATTAGAATTACCAATTTCAATGTGAAATACGTATATATATATATATATAACCGAAAAAAAAAAATACTAGAACAATACTTAAATGTTCCATTTGCCGCCCAGTTCTTGTGCTGTTTTAATTGTCAAAGTACTTCATCACTTGCAAATATTGGTATTCGTTTTGAATCTTCCCTCCAGCTGTCATATTATAAAAAAAGTTTCATCATTGTCAAGGTAGCATTATTCACTTGGAATGGAAAACCCAACATTTGTAAGAGGGGTGGCAGGATAGTTGGAATCAGCTTGCCTCCAACGTCTAATATATCTATTAAGCTGTGCAAACGGAGGTATTTCCGAGAATTACAGCCGTTTAAAATCTGACCTTCACTAACGATAATTGAGCGAGGGGTATCACGTGATAAAATAGATTTTACTTTAATATTTGAAACCGTTATCTTTGCATTTACCACTGCTGCAGTTGCATCGTGGTAATGGATCCCGATCTTCTTAAACTCTTTATAAATATCATGTGTATGAAGTCTCGCCTTGCACATACGATTTTCGTACCTCCACTGTCTTTAATCCATCTGCATTCTGCTTATTTTTTTATGTATATATAATTTTCGTGATCGATCACTTTTATTTTTTCCTTTCTCTGAAGTTATGATCTTGCAAGTAGTCATGTTGATGGGTAGGCGTATTGAATAAATTTAATTCGATTTGCTTCAAAATCTTTGTTCGTAAACTGTTCAGAACAGATACTGAAGAGAGAGCGAGAGGGGGGAGGGGGGTAAAAAAAGGAAAAGAAGTATCTAAAACTGTTTAACGACAATTTTTATTGTCGTGATTGTTCGAAACTTTCCCTCGAAAATCATATCTAGGAGTATTTTGGAACGAATTGGCCAGCGATGAATTGACTTGACGACGAAATAACGGGGGTGGGGCGAATTGTCCTAGCACCGTATATATATATATATATATATATATATATATATATATATATATATATATATATATATATATATTTCGAAACGCCGGTGTTAAAACGTGGGTAGCTGATGAAGTAGAATGTTCTCTATGTGGCTTGTGTGTTTTCTCGTCTACGTTTTGTTTGCAATGTTCTGTACCCAGATATGCACCTATACATACAGGTGGATGTCAGTATGCACATACCTGTACGTATATATGCATATACTTATTTACCATTTGTTTATATACATATATATATATATATATATATATATATATATATATATATATATATATATATATATATATATATATATATATATATATATATATATATACATATATATATTCGATCCCTGATATTTTTGTGTTCCTTTCTGTTGAAGAGCGTTGGCTCGAAACGTAAAAGACTTTCTTACTTCCTGACCGTTAAACTAATACATCTGTTTGTTGTTTACACACACGTCTTTTGTCTTTTGTTTTTGTTTTTTTTTATAAATTCCAACTATATATTTACATATATGTATGTATGTATGCACGTATGCATGTATGTATATATATATATATATATATATATATATATATATATATATATATATATATATATATTCGACAGCTGGTGTTGGTGTGTTTATGTTTCCGTAACATAGATACTCGGCAAAAGAAACCGATAAAATTGAATTCCAAGCTTAAAAAGTACAAAAAATAAGTACTGAAGTTTGTCCCTTCGACTAAAATTGTGACCGCAGCATGGTCACAATTTAACGACTGAAGCAGGTAAACGGTAAAAGATGAAAATAATGGATTGTAAATGAATCGATGAAAATATTTATTGAAAGCAAAGAGAAGACCTGGTTGCAAAGAATCATTCGAACTTAGTTGGCTGCTGATTATTTGATTTCATAATGAATTTTCTATATTAAAATGAAACAATAAATATTTTAGCAGAAACAATTAAATAAATGCTTTTTTTATACCTAAGTACTCATGGGATTAATGAAGGAAAGTATCTAAGTTATTACAATTTGCAAGGCATGACGGGAAGTACCGATATCGATTAGCCATTCCCTAGTCATACATTTTCATGCGTGGATCATAAAAAACAAACCACTGTATGATAATTTCAATACGAACTGTAGACGGAATATATTAGATATTATCAAATATGTATCCTGTACTTTTACACGTCTCAACTGATTTTCTATCAAACTTGATCAAAATCATTATTTTGTCCTCGCTATAATTATGTTTTCCCGGGGAAATACTATATTCAATTAACTAAACATTCCATTTAATAAACATACGTCATTATGAGATTTGAAAATGAAACATATCTTCGTTTTCACACGAAGCATCAACCTTCTATGGCATGCTGTTAAACAGCATGTATCTAATGCTATTTGCATAGGATGTCTTTTAGAGAACACGTATACTATATATTACACCTAAGTCAAATTTTTACGAAATTCTAGAGATGTTATATAAATCTATTATTGAAGCTTTTATATCCGTTAATACTAATTATCCGTATTCATATCGGAGAGGTTTTAGAAATGTAGAACATTATAATACGATCTTCCAATTTACTAATAGTTGAGAATTTGTTCAATCTGGAAAAAGCTGAATCAATCGCTTACACCATGGGAGTAAAAGAATGAAAAGAGGTAAACGTAATTTTAGTAAATGGCAGGTGGGAAAGAGCTTCTGGTTTCATATGAATTCATTTTTCTTAAAACTACTCACATAATATACTGCTATTTGCTTTTATGAATTACTTTGCCAAACTCTCTTATAAATGGCATCAAAAGTAAAAGTAATATCTATTTTCGATTTTAACTTTTCACTCTCCTATGCAGAAAGACCAATTAACAGACACGCCAAGTTATGAATAACGCACAACATAAGTGCAGATATAGTTTATCCAAAGATTATCTATTTTTTTTTTTTTAATTTTTATAAACGCTAAAACAGTGGTTCCAAAAATATTCACTACCAGGGACCTTTTGTATTTAGATAAATTATCTCGTGAAGCGATAGATATTTCAAAGATGAAGAAATTTCTATTATTAGCCCCAAACTCAATTTCTCTGTTTCATCTCTGAAAAGAAAATCACCTGCACTAAAATATGCAATTAATGAGTAGAATGTTATTTTTTTCAACTTTTATTTGGTAAGATTGATTGTTGTTTTTGATTCTATGTTGTAGATTCCAGGATATTTGTAGTTAGTTTTAAGCAGATATCATCCTCCACATCCAACCAATTTCTGTAATTGGATTTTATATTAGGCGTACGAACAAAAACCTACACACAAAAATACCAGTTAAGAATAGCATTAAATATTTCAGTTCTCCAGATATCAATTCATGCTTACACAATATTTCAACGAGGCTATTTTCTTCATTTGACGTTAAATATTTGACATTCGTAACTTTTACATCCAACAGTCCACTAATCCAATAGTTATTGCTATCTAGAAGAGATAAGTAGTCTCTCACATTATTCTTTAACTGTAAGTGCTGAATAAAATCGTTTCTATTTCTTCATAGAAATTACCAGGGTATTAGAAAGCGCTAGAATACTCTGCTCTGCGGTGGCATTGTCTTGAGGCTGCTAGTGAACAAATTGAACCCCTTAGTTACTCTTTTAGGGTCGGTACGTTTTCTAGCAGGCTCTTTTGCCAAACTACTAAGTTATAGGAATGTAACCAAACAAGGGGCGGAGTAATCCGTCGTTTAATCGGGCACTACCAGAGAGTCAGGAGCTCTGTAGTAGCCCACACTCTACAAGTTAACTCTACTAATACACACATTCAAAGGGACCCGGTAAACAGTTATCCCCGAGGGCCCTTAATAATCTCAGTCCGTCCCTGAACCAAACCAACGCCAGTTCTCAAATGGTGGTGGGACGACAAACACAAAGACACATACACACAATGTTCACACACGCACATATTTACATACACATACAAATGGTCTTTTTTCGATTTCCATCATCAAAATCCTTATTAAATAAAAATGGCAGAGGAATCCAAGAATAAACAAAAGCCATGTCTAACACTTACCAAACATAAAAGTAAGAACTAGGTGTGTCCCTCACCCCTCATATAACAGAGCAGAGGGCTATATACATGTAATAAAATGAGACAACAAAACCAAGGTTGTGCGGAAATTTTAGGAGATTTATAAAAAGAAAGGTAATCTTACATCTGTTTCTCGGATATTAAGGATATCTCTTCATCAGAAATGATATGAGAGAGTTAATTAGAGGGATATATAGTAGAGTTCAATATAAGGAGGCATTTGGGAAAAGGGTGGATGTAGGAAGTATAAAAGGAAGTAAGAGAAAATAAAAAAAAGTAAAAACTTAAGTAGGATGTTACAGTTGCAGTTCCAAGTAGAATGTTGTGTAGAATAGTTAGAAATTCTTCTCGTTCGTGGTTTTTAGATTTCGATAGGAGCTCGCACTATTCACTCATAATAATAACGTAATAGCAAAATATCAGCTACCAGAACCAGCTGTAAGTTTACCTTTCTCATTATAAATGTCGTATTAATGCCACACAGTCTTGGTTTTGTACTCTCATTTTATTTAACATATACATACTCACACAAGACCCACATTAGACTCCTCATTCGTATTATTATTATTGAACCGAGAGTCTAACTACCGTCCTCCCGTAACATTTGCATAGCTTTACCTGCCATCTTGGGTCTTCTGGATATCAACACATCACACACACACGCACGCACCCCCCCCATATATATATATATATATATATATATATATATATATATATATATATATATATATATATATATATATATATATGTATATATATATATATATATACATACATATATATATATATACATATATATATATATATATATATATATATATATATATATATATATACATATATATTTTATTTTATTTATTTATGGGTTTCAGCCAAGTGGCTGTGGTCATGCTGGAGCACCACGGTGATTTTCTGTCTTTATGCTTTGCTCTCTTCACGTTCCTTGCATGGCTCTTCTGCACTTGATATAGTCCAATCAAGAGTTTTGATGGCACATCTGGTGTATAAGAGAATTTGACATCGCTGCCCTAAACTGTGTCTCATTTCGAGCCATTGGTTCGTCTGGTATCGTGGAGAGGAAAGCGTCGAGTTTTGTCTTGAAGACCTCCACATCCGTGTCTTGCAGGTCTCTCAAATGTTTTGGCAGGGCATTGAAGAGCTGAGGTCCTCTGAAACCGAGGCTGCTGCAGTATCTTGTTCTTATGTGAGATGCAGTGGACGGCACCTTCGGCACCATGCAGTGGCGACCCGTGCGGGCATTCCTGTAGTACTTGATGCCAAAGTTTGGCACCAGTCGTTCCAGTATTTTCCATATGTATATTATTACATATCTCTCCCGCCTGCGTTCCAGGGAGTAGAGACCTAGTGCCTTCAGTCGCTCCCTGTAGTTCATCTGCTGGACTGTGGAGATCTTTTTTGTATAGTGCCGCTGAATTGCCTCCAGTTCTGCTGTCCGTTTGACACTGTGTGGTGACCACAACTGAGAGCAATAGTCTAGGCGGCTCAGGACAAATGTCTTCCATAGAGTTAACATGACTTTTTGATCCCTTGTACGGAATGTCCTCAGTATCCACCCCGCCAGCTGTCTGCACTTTGCTGTCAACTTGAAAATGTGCATGTGAAATGATGCATCACTACACATGTTGATGCCCAGGTCTCTCACGGCTTGAGGTTCTGGGATTGCAGTACCTCCAGGTCCTGTGTATGCCAGTTGGGAGGCACTTGTGGCCTTGTAGCGCAGTACTTGAACTGCATATTATTTTGCTCTGCCCACTCATATATTGCATTTAGGTCACTCTGTAGGCTTACAATATCATCAGGATTCTTTATTGCCTGAGATAGCTTTGTGTCATCAGCGTAGCTAGTGACAGTGGCTCTCCGAGTGACCGTGGGCATGTCCAGAAGGGCCACTATGAACAGTAGTGGCCCCAGGACAGTTCCTTGCGGAACACCGCTCAATATTTGTGTTTCTCTAGATAGTTCTCCATTGGCTGCAACTGTCTGATTCTACCATTCAGGAAGTCATGCAGCCATTCTCGTAATTTACTAGTTATGCCAAGGTTTCGCAGCTTGTGACATATCAAGCAATGATCAACTTTGTCAAAGGCTTTTGCAAAGTCGAGATATATCACATCAACATTTGAATGGTCAGGTAGCTGCTTCGGGACCCAGTCATAAAGCTGCAGGAGCTGCGTGAGGCAGCTTCTACCTGGACGGAAACCATGCTGGCTCTCATTCAGCAAGTCATTTTCTTCTAGGAACGCAATCAATCTCTTTCTGACAATTCGTTCCATGACTTTGCTAATATGTGAAGTCAGAGAGATGGGCCTGTAGTTCCCAGCCTCTGCTCTGCTTCCGCCTTTATGGATAGGACATATGGTGCCTTCCTTATATATGAGAGGTGTTGATATCCAGAAGACATATATACATATATATACATACATACATATACATATATATATATATATATATATATATATATATATATAAACAATAAATTCAATAGAAATATTCAACTGACAATCAAAAAATTTACTTATGTGTGTGTGTGTGTGTGTGTGTGTGTGTGTGTGTGTGTGTATGACAGAGAGAGAGAGAGAGAGAGAGGTGCTGATATCCAGAAGACATATATACATATACATATATATATATATATATATATATATATATATATATATATATATATATATATATATATATATGTGTGTGTGTGTGTGTGTGTGTGTGTGTGTATACATACATATATATATGTAAACAATAATTTAAATAGAGTGATTCAACTGACAGTCTAATAATTTATTTATGTGACAATATAACATAATGTAATATGAACATAATAAAATATAAGGTAACAAAAAATCATTAAAAAAAAATTATATGAAAGATGTTATTATAATGATTAGAATAGGTTTTTCAGTATGTAAAAAAATTGTTTAGAATTATCTCTTCTTTTAGTAATAAAAGATAAGACAATTTTTACAATAACAGAAATAATAATACTATTACAGAGGATGATCTAGCTAGAAATTCCGATTGTAGATATAAGGATTAATGTTATTTTAATGATTTTTGTTGCAAAACAATAATATATATAGTTGTAGGGTTGATTCCGAACGGAAAAAAGTATTTTAACATAGTGGGGGCGGAGAAACTTAATAAAAAACGAATCGTAAACCCTCAGGTACACCTTTAGCAATAGAGATAGGTTTAAGAGTGTTTGTCTGAGTGAACTAATTTGGAAATTGAAGGATAGTGAGAAATTATACGGCACAAATGGGAAAATACTTAATCGTGCTATATCGTACAAAATTAATGATGCTAGAAGCAACCTATGCATAGATGAATATTATATCAAATATTAACATCTAAGAAGAAATTACTTAATGATAGACGCGAGAGTGTTCGATCTTGTACACACAGTTCTAAATATGTGTTTAGAAAATTTTAAGTGTGTATATATTTGTACTCGTATGTATCCCTTTATATGTGCACTTGTATATGTATGTTTGATCGTATATTTGTATACGCACGCACACACACACCCACACACACACACACACATATATATATATATATATATATATATATATATATATATATGGGAGAATTTACGAAAAAAACAACAGACGAGGACAGGTGGTGTAAACTACAAAAGGATGTATTAGTTTAACGCTCGGGAATAGAGAAAATCTTTAACGCTTGGAGCTACGCTCTTCAACAGAAAGAAAAGGAGAAAAACACGGAGAAAAAAATATATATGTATGTATTTGTAATGGTCTTTGTATGTATATCTCATGCTATATTTATTTGTCGTTATGCATATGTATATGTTTGTGTATGCATATATATGTATAGATATGTAAGAATATGTGTATATATGTCTATATATGTGTGCATATCTGTATATCTTTAAGTTTTGCCATCGTAATCTATATAATGTAGAATTTAAAAATAAATTAGTGGATTAATTCAAAATATTTTGATTCTTTCTAATGCTAATCCGTGTAGTTAATGCAAAATAAGTCATAATATTAGTATCTTAATATTAATTACATATTACAAATAAGATTTCATTATTATACTAAATAAGTATATGTATTAATACGTTCATTTAATTCATCAAATGATAATAATAATAATGATGATAATAATAATAATAATAATAATAATAATAATAATAATAATAATAATAATAATAATAATAATAATAATAATAATAATAATAATAGTAATAATGAAGATGATAATGATAATAATGATAAATGAATAGCTTTATTTCACTTAATCACTAAATTTAATAATCAACATATTAATTAATAAAGTATTGCATTGTTTATAATTTGTATTCTTATTACAACGGTATAATTTTATTTCTCAAAGTATTCATAAAATTTGGATACATACTATTTATAATCCTTTATCTAAAAAATAATTTTAAATGAATTTTTCGAGGATCGTTACTCAATCCTTGTTTTTGCTTATCGTACTTTATATTACGTACTGAGTTCTCCCTTCCATAATATACGAACATAGGGGCATCAACTTGTTAGTTATTGTGAATAATTCTTATTTAAGTAACTTCAAATCTGATTACTTCTGAAAAACTAGTAATATATTGATATCCATTATTATACCCTAACTCTATATTTATGGGGTAATATAGGTTGTAGTTTTTATAGATCTAAATTTATCTTCATATTTATTACGGACTTCTCCCTCCGATAAATTAAATGAATAAAGAACATTTTTTGTTAGTTACTTTACACAACTTTTGTTTTATATCAATAAATTTAAATAAAATAGAAAAGTTATATATTACCAATACATTAGTATATTAACATTTATAGTGATTCACAAGTTTTACTACAATTTCTAGATTAAGTAAGACTCTGGTACTTAATATATATCCATATATTGCTGTTGCATGTTATTATAATAGCCAATGATTGTCTTCGACCTAAACGAATGTGGATTAATATTATTTGAGATATATAGAAATATATTTCGATAGATGTAGATTCTATTTACTTAATTATGTTGTCCGTTATAATTTTGTTGTTTTTTTTTAAATGTCATTGCTATGTAGTTGGAAAGTTAACACTTACGCTCATAATACACAGGCATTTGAATTATTGCTTTTACAATCCAGCTGTCCTTTCATACGGAATTTCGTTTTTCTATAAAACCAAGCTCTGATGAGACATATACAAGTGGATATGAATTGTTAATACACTAAATAATGTATATATTTTGAATGCATATACATGCTGGCTCTTTTGAGTTTTTTAAGGATTTTTTAATGTTATCTTATATTCATAACATATTATGTTATAATATAATATAAATAAATTATTGGATTATGATTTGAATCTCTTTATTTAATTCATTGTTTCTAATTTGCATTATACCCATATTTATGTAGACAAGGACAAATATTCAGAATTTAATCCAACTTCACCTGCACCTCTGAAAACCTCATTTATGTAATCAGATAGTCATGTTGCCATAAAAACTATACAGGGTCTACAGAAATACAGGAACATCGATCAGACGAAGATGTACAGGCCACAAACAACAAATACCTTTCCCACAATATCGCTGTATATATCTCAGTGATAATCTTCTTGTTATATCATTTTGCTATTTGTACCTCAACACAAGTGCGACGAAATAAAGAGGCCTCATTCATGGAAAAATATAAACCAGAATTAAATATAAACCCATATTGAAAATTATGATTCATCCCATGTATTGAATATAATATTGATATAAGCCAGAATTAAATACAAATCGAATATTAAAAATTTACCTCCCCTTTACAGAAACATAAGTCCATCTTGACATAGCCGAGTCTATCAGACTAGCCTGATAGACTCGGCTCTGTCAAGATGGACTTATGTATTCTTCCTCACATTTGGATTTTTATGTATTCTCTCTCCCACTTGGATTTGAAATGTAGCCACATTTATAATATGTCTTTTCTACAGTATTTTTTTCTGCATTTTCGTGCAGCTGAAGATTGCTCTTCATATTGCATTTAAGGTAATGCTCGCATTTCTTAACTAAATTGAAGTAGCATGAAACGTGCGTACTGCAATCACCTTTGAAATCCATGTTGCTTATTTTTTTATTTTAATCACCTATCCTTTTGGGATGCGATATTCCGGTGCCTACGCATAAGTACCATATTCAAGCCTTGAATCTATATCTCTCTCTCTCTCTCTCTCTCTCTCTCTCTATATATATATATATATATATATATGAGACAATGAAAATGGAAAAAATTGAGGTACAGACGTTATTCATTTGAAGACATTCAAATTCATGCAGAGAAATTCCTGCCTACAGCCATTTTCACACCCAATCAAATTAATTACAGAAATAAAATTCAAATTCCCATATTAGAAACCAGTTAATATTCTCAACCGGAGAACTAGAATGTTTGCATAAGCGCAGGAGTGGCAGTATGGTAAGTATCTTGCTTACCAGCGACATAGTTCAGCGTTCAGTTCCACTGCGTGGCACCTTGGACAAGTGTCTTCTACTATAGCCTCGGGCCGACCAAAGCCTTGTGAATAGAATTGGTAGGTGGAGACTGAAAGACGCCCGTCGCATATATATATATATATATATATATATATATATATATATATATATATACACATCTGTGTGCTTGTATGTCCTCCCAACATCGTTTGACAACCGATGCTGGTATGTTTACGTCCCTGTTCCTTAGCAGTTCGGCAAAAGATACCGATAGAATAAGTACTAGACTGACAAAGAATAAGTCTTGTCGATTTGCTCAACCAAATACGTTGCTCCAGCATGGCCACAGTCAAATGACCGAAACAAATAAACGAATAATAGGATACAAGAATCCCTTAAGGGACTTTACTACCTTGACTAAATAATATATATACCATATATATTGCATATATACATCCATATATATATATATATATATATATATATATATATATATATATATATATATATATATATATATATATATATATATATATATATATATATATATATATATATATATATATATCAGGGACGTGTTGTCTAGGCAGGCAAGGTAGGCAATGCTTGCCTTGAAGAAAATTGATCGATAGCAACATTTCCCTCTCATGGCAAAATATGCACTTAATTCAATAAAATTATTAATTTACTCTGATAACTATGCATAAAATTCAAAATACTTAATTTCCTTGTAGATTAGGTAGGCATAATTAGCCCCTGCTTTTCAGCCTCAGTTTTTGAGCTACGTGCTGCATATGTGACAACAACGCTTGCTTTACGCGCTACAAAGGCAGAAAGAGATATGCCTTCAACTCAGTTACACCCATATGTTACGTTTATTGTTGTGCGTTTTAGTACATATAGCTCGCCATCTGCCTACTCTGAGTATCTACTGATATATAAGTGTAGGACTTTCTACTCTTTTACACTCGGTATCCTACACTTCGGCTGCACCTCCCCTACCCATGGATCACACTGGACTCTTCCTTTCGTGAGAAATCGCTCCAATACACCCGGATATTTGAACCTTTTGAAATTTTCTAAACTTTCTTGTACTTTCTGCTTTTCGTATTGTCGTTTCTCTATTTCGTTCCTCTATTTCTGTATTTCTTTTTTGTCGAAGAGCGTAGGCTCGAAACGTAAACGATTTTCTCACTAATACATCCGTTTGTTGTTTACACATATGTCTTCGTCTTTTGTTGTTTTTGTAAATTCTCACTATATATATATATATATCTTAATATATAAATCTGAAGTTTTGTGTTTGTGTGAAGCCTTTTTGAATGTTTATAGAAATCCATATTTTCCACTTTTTCGTAAAAATATTTACATCAATGGAATTTTTCCGATGTGAACTTTCCAGTGCAGTAATTAGATTTTTAAAATTCCGTTTACTTTGTGTGATTTAAGGGAGATTTGGCTGTTGTTTCTAGCAACTTTGGAAGGTCATAACTATCATAAAAATGAATATTTTTTAATGAACTTTTCTATGCATATATTGTTTATTATGTAGATTCCAAATATACAACAATTTTCGGTGGAAGTGTTTTGGAAGGGGGTGGGGTACAATATTCGGAAATTCCACTTAAATTCCTCTTAACTTCCAAGAAAATGAATATTTTTTCATGAAATTTTGTACAAATGTACCTTGATGTATGCACATTTCAACTATGTAGGAAGTTTGAAGGAAACAACTGCAGGTTATTTTTGAGAAGTGTTCCCCACTCGGTGGTGTTTCGGAGCAAGTCGTCCATATTTGTTTCATTTTTCTCTATTATGTGCTTATGTGCATCCTTAGATTTCTAATGAAGTAATAGGCAGTGAAGAGAAGCAGTCATAAGAAAACTTTTAACTACCCCTATTCCTTTCTCTCCCCCTCTCTACCTCTTCCTCTCTCGCTCTCTCAAAAGCATACACGTGCAAGTACACAATCATTCAGTAAAATATAACTCATGTTTGTCAATGTTTTGTAAATTTACCACGATTTTCACTAGGGTGTTAGGGTTAGGGTTTTAGGGTCAGGGTTAGGGTTAGGGTTTAGGGTTAGTGTTAGGGTTAGTGTTAGGATTAGATTTAGGATTAGGGTTGGGTAATCGTGCGGGTGTTAATCTGAAAAATTACAGATATGTGAAAAGTACCGACCCTGCCATCTATTATAACTTTTGTTGTTCTGTTTAATATATACATAGATTATGCCTCCAAAGAAGAGAGTTTCCTGGGGAAAGACAGCAACCGGTTTAAAATGACAGCCACAGACTGCAGCAATTCACCACATTCCAGTAGCTACTTTGAACATAATGCAAAATGGTGCATCAACACCTTCTGCCCAATTTGATAGAATTCTGGAAAAACCGTTTAGCAACAGATCGCCAGCAATTGCTTCATTACAAATTGCCATCCTAGTTCCTGTGAAAAGGGATTACCCTGCTATGTATAATCAGGGCAGCGCAAAAAGTTGTTTTGCACAAGCATTTCTCTAGCCAATTACACGGATGAAATCTACGTATGCTTAATAATTTTACGCAAAACAGCCTTCAGACTTTCCCTATTAATTTCATCGTCTTTTGAATTATGAACATATTTACATCATAAGGGTTTTTTCGTTGTAAGGCTTTCTTTTTTAGTTGATTTTCAGCTAGCAAGACTTATCGTAGATGGCATAATAAGTCACACCCGGACAAGGTCGGGTTATACTGCTGGTATATATATATATATATATGCATGTTTATCGGTATATATTTAAACTTAGTGTGTTTTACCGGGGTTTTTTTCAATCTCATAATTCGCAAACTCAGATATAGTTCAATCTATTATCTTCATCTAGATATAATTATATTTGCAATTATTGAAACTCATTAAATTAGGTTTCTCTTACATGTATGGAACCCATTTATCTTCTCTTCAAATGTCATCATGCGACGCTGCAACAAAAATCTATTGCTAATTAATTTGGTAGACTAGAAAATGAATATGTGAGCCACACCGCCAGAATGTATAAGAAAAAGAGATGTATAGAAAATTAAAAATGATAAGCCAAAAATAATGAGTTGAATTGTTTAGAAAGGATTAACTGGGGGAAAAAAAGACGCATGTAAAAAGCATAGAGATTTAACATGAAACTAAACAGAATCGATCGCAAAAACTCAAATTGCAGAAAAGTGAGAAAAGAAACGAAATGTCTTTGAGTAGATGTTATTGATATAATTAATTGGTTGAATATTATTTTCCTTTTTATTATGTAAACTAATTAAATTAAAATAAATCAGAGATGTTACATACGTGATAAAGTTATATGAAGCTGATGAGCGTAGAAAATGCCCTGATTACATTCAATACGTTTAAAGAGTTAAAAGAGGAGTTCATTTGATTATGAAGATATACTAACTGAAGAAGAAATGTTCAGGTTAACCTGCCGCAGCCGTGGTGGCTGTGTGGTTGAGCAGATCAGTTTACAACTACATGGTCTCAGGTTCAGTGATACTGCGCAGTAACCTTGAGTAAATATTTTCTATTATTAATACCTTGTGAGTGAATTTCGTGCATGGTGATTATTAAAAGTCATTTCACTGCAAAATCATAATTGCCATTACTAATCTATTAATGACTCGTATTCCAAATACGCTGGCGTGTTCTTACCCGTTCATTACGATGCCGTTATATTGTTTCTTACAGTGGATCTAGTTCAAAACGGGGGCACCAGTATTTTCTTAACGAAACACTTTGAAACTTGGGACACTGCTAGAATGTGTCATATGAAACATCTTTTTTCTCTTAGTCTTCTTAACAAAAAAACGTACATCGCAAGTTATTTCATGTTAAAGTTGTCGTATTTCTGTAATTTCAACCAATCACTGGCGTCCATTCAGCCGAATACAGTAAGTGCTGACTACGTAAGCAAACGATTCTCAAACGATTCTGGCGGTGATAAAATTATTATTTCCTTGTCAAAAAATGGCTGAAGCATATTGGCAGTAGGGTTAGGGTTAGGGTTAGGGTTAGAGTTAGGCAGTAGCTAATAAACCTTTCTATTGAGGGTAGAGCATCTGTGTTTGTATTTATTTTCTGTTCAACAACTTTTCGCTAATTTTCTATGTACCGTGATTTGAGGAATATTTCGCTGCTATTTCTAGAACTAACTCTAAACCTAACCCTAACCCTAACCCTAACCCTAACCCTTGGAGATTAAATACGCTTTACACCGCTTAAACTGCAAAAGGAGTAACTGTAAACAGCTGAATACTTGTCAGTGATTGGTTGAAATTATCGAAATAAGACAATTTTTTACATGAAATATATTCGAATACAAAAATTTTTTTCTCTTCTATAACACAAAATAGATAAGTATACGAAGTTTGAAAGTCTTTCGGTACCAAAAACACTACATAAAACATAATTGAAAACTGGTGCCCCCGTTTTGAACTAGATCCCTTACAGTTATTTTCGTGGAGGCGCAATGGCCCAGTGGTTAGGACAGCGGACTCGCGGTCATAGGATCGCGATTTCGATTCCCAGACCGGGCGTTGTGAGTGTTTATTGAGCGAAAACACCTAAAGCTCCACGAGGCTCCGGCAGGGGATGGTGGCGAACCCTGCTGTACTCTTTCACCACAATTTTCTCTCACTCTTACTTCCTGTTTCTGTTGTGCCTGTAATTCAAAGGGTCAGCCTTGTGACATGGTGTCACGCTGAATATCCCCGAGAACTACGTTAAGGGTACACGTGTCTGTGGTGTGCTCAGCCACTTGCACGTTAATTTCACGAGCAGGCTGTTCCGTTGATCGGATCGACTGGAACCCTCGACGTCGTAAGCGACGGAGTGCAAACACCAACAACAGTTATTTTGCAAATTGCGTATTACTTATGGGAGGTGCACCAGACATTAAACACAATACCCCAGAAAAACATCGCAACTGGTATATACGTAAAATGTAAGTCACGCCCTTATTTGAATGGGCGTGACTTATAGTTTACTTATATACCAGTTGCGCTGAATAAAGATCGCTCGTCGTAATATCCATCACCAATCTGTCTTAAAATTTGATGTTCATGTCGGGAACGCTTTTAATTATCAGGGTTAATAGGTTACATAGCTTTTTGACATCATACATTTATTTTAATTCTCTTGTCTTTTCCATATTAATCTCCAAGAATTCAGAAATTTCAGATCGGATGAATATTATACTACTGTAGATTCCCATCTTACTTAACTAGAGTTATTCAGTCAACTACAGCAGTAATTAATCCGCAAGACGTAATCACTATTATCCTCCACTGTAACCAGACAGGAATTTAAAGCGATATAAATTCATGTAATGATACGAGGAAGACAAAAGAATACGGCCACATGCGATTGACATTTCATAGATCTGGTTTCTTATTTCTTTATTGACCACAAGGGGCTACACACAGAAGGGACAAACAAGGACAGACAAAAGGATTAAGTCAATTACATCAACCGCAGTGCGTAACTGGTACTTAATTTATCGACCCGAAAGGATGAAAGGTAAAGTCGACCTCGGCGGTATTTGAACTCAGACCGTAACGGCAGACGGAACACCGATAAGCGTTTTGCCCGGCGTGCTAACGTTTCTGCCAGCTCGCCGACATTTCATAGATTTGGTTTCTAAAATATTACCATTCCATGTTATGCAACAGAAAATGGATTCATACCATTTCTTCAACTATTCCCTTTCATCATGCGATTTATTTCATGGACGGATTAAAAAGTTTGGATTACACTTGGACGTTAATCTGATCAAATATACTTTCCTCTTTGTGTACCAACTGTTCTTTCCTAACAGATTCTATGAGTATAATATCACAAGTAAGAAATATAACCATCTACGTGCGATTTAAAGAATATATATATATATATATATATATATATATATATATACATATGTAATTACATACATACACACCTGCAAATACAAAGTGTGCGTGTGTCTGTGCGTGTCTGTGAGTGAGTGCACAAATGGAAGAAGTGCGCACTCAGCGCATTTCTTTAAAACAATTTGATTCGGCACTATGCAGCCTAAAGATTTGCATGTTTCTTACCGAAACGTAGCTCGTTCAGGTTCAAATTACGGAATAGCAAATTGCAGAAGTTCAAGGTGCCCACTGTATTTCCCAGACGGCTACTAGAGAATGGGCTGTTATTGGTCAAGACGGATCACATGGTGTTGTTAGGAAATGCATTAGAAAGGAGCACTGCCTAAAACCCTTGGTTGTACAGAAAGCTGATTGCAGCCTGATATCTGACGAACTTTTGAAGGAAATTATAATCCGTGAGGAGCAAAGCCCACGAGAGAGAGAGAGAGAGAGAGCAAGTGAGGGAGAGAGAAAGAGAGGGAGAGTGAAAGAGGGGGAGAGTGAAAGAGAGGGAGAGTGAAAGAGAGGTAGAGGGAAAGAGAGGGAGAGGGAAAGAGAGGGAGAGAGAGGGAGGGTAGCATGTATGTGTATACGTGTGTGTATGTGTGTGTGTGTGTGTGTGTGTGTGTGTGTGTATGTGTGTTTATGTGTATGTTACTTTAGTGACTGCTGCATATACATGCAAGCGCGAAAACGCTCATTTCGCTGCGACCAGCTCGCTTGGGATGACTTCCTCTCAACACTGGGATTTGAAACGCCTGGAAGTCATAGACGTGCAGTTCAGTTCATCCGTTGTTCGATTCAGGTACTTGATATTTATATGCCACAAAAATAACGAAAAATTGGTAGCCATCACTCCTGAATGCGATCCGAGGCGCGTTGTCTCACCTGTTTATGAGCGTCAGGGAACCGGCGAGTGAGCAAAACTTAAATTGAATGTGAGGCCGACAAATATTCTTTTCTACTCTAGGCACATGGCCCGAGGTTCTGGGGGGAGGGAGCCAGTCGATTAGATTAACCCCAGTACGCAACTGGTACTTAATTTATCGACCCCGAAAGAATGAAAGGCAAAGTCCACCTCGGCGGAATGTGGACCCAGAACGTAAAGACAGACGAAATACCGCTAAGCATTTCGCCCGAAGTGCTAACGTTTCTTATTTCTTTATTGCCCACAAAGGGCTAAACATAGAGGGGACAAACAAGGACAGACAAAGGGATTAAGTCAATTATATCGACCCCAGTGCATAACTGCTGCTTAATTTATCGACCCCGAAAAATGAACGGTAGAGTCAACCTCGGCGGAATTTGAACTCAGAACGTAACGGCAGACGAAATATCGCTAAACATTTCGCCCGGAGCGCTAACGTTTCTGCCAGCTCGCCGCCTGAGACCAAGAAATGTTATAACAATTGTGGTGTATCTAATTCATATTTCAAAACACACACACACACACACACACACACACAGCGCATCACATAGACGTACCACACATATACACACATGTATGTTGGGGGAGTGAACATATATATATATTTAATGTACGTGTGTGTATGTGTGTGTGTGCGCGTGCGTGTGTATGTGTTCACCCTGGGACCTCAACTGTAAAATCTCTGAAATATTTTACATATTTTTAATGTAGCTCTAATTGACTGCATTTGGAGGACGTTGTTTAACTTCATCCCTTCAATGTGTATGCATTTATATAACTATGAATGTATATGTGTATATATATACACACTCGTATGTATGCTTGTATTTATAGAGGCGGTAAATATGTATTTACATTTGCTGACATAATTTTATCCTCATGAAACTAAAATAAAGACGAATGAAAGTTGAAAGCATAGCAACATTCGGAAACTGCTTTCTTTGTTGACATCTCAATAGAAATGTTTCAAGATTGTACTTCTTTGACTCTTGGCTAACGGGGACTTTTTGTTTTACATTTGTTTAACACTTATATTCGAATATTAATTAGCCCGATGTGGAAATTTAATCTAAGATGCCTCCCTTGTTATTTTCACTGTCCAATAAGTACTTTCGTGTATTTTGATCTTGTGATATCGAAAGAAAATCAATTTGATATTAGTATCATATATCGATTTAGTAATGTGAAAGCCAGCATTGGTAAACATGTTTACGTCACTTTTCACGAGGAAACTATTCATGTAATTAAAAAGCCAACATGAATAATTGCTTCAAAACCATTTGCGACTTTTATTGTACTAGCTTCCATATTGAACATACACCTATTCACTAGCTCCCAAAATCTTCATCACAGTCAGTTATTCAGTGTTGACCAAAACACATCGCTGTATATTTGATCGCCATTAAACCCCTACTTCTGAATCTTGATTATATGTATCGGCTGATCACGAAATTTCGAAGATGTGCACAAATTTATTGTTCGATCTTAGTTACAAGACATAAACGCTGAATTATTGTCGGAGTTTGTGCTTGACGTAACTATAACTATATCCGAGTATTTACGAAGGACGATTAGATTTAATTCTCATTAGAGTTAACACTTTGAAGTTACCACTTAGAGCCACATCAGCCTTAACTCCTTTGACCAATATCCAGATGCGATAATGAACGGTTACAAAATTTAGTGTTTCATAATGTATATGCATAAGTTACGTTATTTAAAAATCCTCATATAACGCAGATATATCCATATAATTAAAAACCTCTACATTCAAATTTAAATTCTAAATGGATTCTATAAAGAAATAAGCTTTAATATTCAGTTAAACAGTAAAGACGATAGGTGAATGTGCCATTCATGGAAAAGGGCAAGTTATTTCAAAATGTCGTTGTAACATTTTCATTTTCTACATTCATAACTATACACGCGCATAGACCATATATAGACACAGATGCATAACTCGAACGACGGGAGAGCCACGCCAAAAACATACAGCCCCAACCAAATACTTTTAAACATACCTGCACGCACACTCAAACACACGCGCACACACACATATACAATATAATCTGGGTAATAATCACATAACGTGCATCTAAAAGCTCTTTTTTATCGTTTTTTCCTATCACGTAGCAACATACATCAAGGTTATTTTCTGAGTTCTACAAATTTATGGGTCTCTCTTAGTAATGATATGAGAATGAAAATTCGGGGACTTAAAGCTCCTGCAACGACACATAAACAAATGTTCTAATTTGTACTTAAAGCTGTTTTTCCATCTCTCTATCTCCGTCTCTCTCTCTCTCTCTCTCTCTCTCTCTCTCTCTCTCTCTCTCTCTCTCTCTCACTCTCTCTCTCTCTTCTATCTCTCTCTCTCTCTCTCTCTCTCTCTCTCTCTCTCTCTCTTCTATCTCTCTCTCTCCCTCTTTTCCTCACTCTCTACCTCTGTCTCTCTCAGGAGTGACTGTGTGGTAAGTAGCTTCCTTACCAACCACATGGTTCCGGGTTCATTCCCACTGCGTGGCCCCTTGGGCAGGTGTCTTCTACTATAGCCTCGGACCGACCAAAGCATTGTGAGTGGATTTGGTAGACAGAAACTGAAAGAAGCCCGTCGTATATATGTATATATATATATATATGTGTGTGTGTGTGTGTGTGTGTGTGTGTGTGTGTGTGTGTGTGTGTGTGTGTGTGTGTGTGTGTGTGTGTGTGTGCTTGTGTGTCAGTGTTTGTCCCCACCAACACGCTTGACAACCGATGGTAGTGTGTTTACATCCCGTAATTAGCGGTTCGGCAAAAGAGACCGATAGAATAAGTACTAGGCTTCCAAAGAATGAGTCTCCTGGTCGATTTGCTCGACTAAAGGTGGTGCTCCAGCATGGCCGCAGTCAAATGACTGAAACAAGTAAAAGAATAAAAGAATAAAAGAATATATATGCACATGTATGCGCGTCTGTGTGACTATGTGAGCGCGCGTGTGTAAAACCTGAACAGTTAGTGTATCAATAAAGTTGTCAATTCACCATTCCAGTCTGTCTGGTGTTAAAGTTGTGTACATAATATTATAATGAAGAAACCAATAACTACATTCTCTCCTATATTTCTGAATTCTGTTAACGTTCTTAGATACGAAGTCTAATTTTAGCCTAAGCTGATTTCTCTAACAATACAAACTATGAGGAAATGGCTTGAAAAGTGCTTGAAAAATAGTCGGCTCCTTTCTCGGAATACTTCTAACTGTGCTACGCAGGTGCAGGGAAATACAGAAATCAAATGACTACTCACTAAAATAGCATTAAATTTCACACTATTAATTCTTGAGTCTATGCAAACTTTTATGTAAACAAGCCAGCGCTTCAAATGGGTCACTAAGGCGTTAATGGCAGCAGAGTAGAACGATGACTGTGTAACCATGAGCAAAATGAAAGACAACATTCTTGTATAAATAAAACATCTAGCGAGATTACTCTAGCCTCCACTCCCCGCTTCGTCACTTCTTCTTCCTCTAATTCCCTCTCTTTCTTTCTTTCTATCTCCCCTTCTTATGACTATCAATACTTCTTCATCGAATCATTTTCATTCATTATATTTGAATCGTTTCACCACTTCGATTTTTCCTTTATGGTTTCCTTGATAATCTCCATCACTTCCCCTCCTCCTCCAAGATTCTTATCCCCACTTCACCCTTTCTCTCTCTCTCTCTCTCTTTCTTTCTCTCTCTCTCTCTCTCTCTCTCTCTCTCTCTCTCACTCTCTCTCTCTCTGTCCTTCTTTCTCCCGTTCTCACTTTCCGTTATATCTCTACATGTCTAATATTGACTCTGCTCTCTTTCCATTTGTTCTCACTCCCGACATTTATATCTTCCTATAAGCGTTCCAATGAATCTGTCTTCATCACGCAGAAGCAGATACATGCATAGGAAGATGCACACACATACGCACGCACACGCACACACACATACGCACACATACGTACACACACACATACCCTCACATACTCGTGCATATACACAAACCTGAATACATACAAGCTTACACATACATTTATATGTATACATGTACGTACGATGTAAATCATATACGCGTGGGTGTGTGCGCGCGTCTGTATATCAATACATAGAGAAAGTGAGACGTGTATATATATATATATATATGCATGTGCGTATCTCTCTCTCTCTCTCTCTCTCTCTAAATATATTTGTGTGCGCGTAAGCATATACATATACATATGTACTTCTTTCTCTCTCGCCACATATCTCTCTGGTTATTTAACCCTCTCTCTGAGTTTCTTTCATTCTTTTCTGCTTCCCACGTTCGATATTAAATTGCTCTTTGAACTACGCCATGCATGGCGTTTATTATTCATAGTTTCTGGCTTTCTTCCAACAGAGGTCATAACTTTGAATCAGCGATAAAAGCAATTTGTTCGAAGCAAAAGTGTGTACACTATATCAATCTTTCTAATATAGTACATTCTGAGAACCTCACATAAAGACATCTTTAAACTATCAAACTTTACAAGATTCGATTAGTTTTGATGCCATGATATTTTTCTTTTGTAATATTTTTTTTTCATAATCATGATATGTGGCTATCAAATATGTAGCATGTATTTGACTGATTAATCGATAAAATTCAAACAAAATTCTCTTACTAAGAGATACGGAATGATAGATTCTGATCTTAATCTTTTAAACAATAGGCTTTCTCTATTTAATTACATATTTATTAAATAATAAATATTGTATGTTTGTACTTAACATACACACCCACCCACTGATACACATTTATATATACATATACACATGCAAAAACATATATATATGTATTATATATATATATATATATATATATATATATATATATATATATATATATATATATATACGTGTGTGTGTGTGTGTGTGTATTTAGAATGGGCAGTTTCTATATCTAACAGTATTCGCTTCTTTTTTCTGAAATATGACTGCTCAGACGTTGTGAATGAAATATTTTTTATTTGTTTATGAAATTACTTCGATGTAGTTTAAACAAGAGAAAACAATTACTTATGTACGGCTATTATATATATGTAGTCACTCAATCGAGTTACAGAGGGAGTATATAATATTAGATGACGTATTTACTGTAAAGAATCATACACGATGCTTGTGAGGCTGAGGTCATTTAATTAAATTTAGTGCTTCGTTTCGTGAGAATCGAATAAAGGTTCATGGCATTTACAAATCTCTCCGGTGATCTTATGTATACAAGGGAATGGAATACATATCTGAAGACGTGTGGTTATATGAAAGGCGTTTGGACGGAGACTTGCATTAAAAGTCGAAGGTATTTGGTCACGGCTAAACAACTCCTAGCTATCAGTGAAACCAATGGATTAGTTTGTATAAAGTGCAATGTACAGAGTTAGTCATTGTATGTATGTAAGAAGAATACCAACTTATCTGTTACCGAAATAATTTCAGTATCAGGTTAAGTCTAACTTGCTAATCGACTTCAGAGGTGTAGTATATATTTTAATCAGCCACGATAGTTTTCCAGCAAATTATTTTACATGTTCAAGAGAAGAAATAAGAATGACGGTCGGGTAAGATTTGAAATTCAGCTTTTAAGTTTTCAAATTCGCGCTTTCATAAATAACAACGTAGTTTCTCTATTATAAAACTTGTCTGAATGTGTGTGTGAGTATGGGCATGTGTCCGGAAGTGGGTGTATATGTTCGTACGTATATGACTCAATCTATCTTTGTATCTTTCTCCCCCTCTCGTTCTTCCTTCTGTTGTTCTTCACCTCTCCCCTTCACTACTATATATCTCTCTTCCTTCCAGTTTGTTGCTTCATAGCGTTTAGTATACACATATTTTTTCACGTCTGGCCGTATAGCCTTTCTTGTGTATCTTCACTGTTTCTTTTTCTTGTCTTGTTTTCTGTCCGCCACTACATTCCACCACGGTACAAATTTGATTTGTGGTCCGTGGGAAGAGCCATTCTAACAATGTGTCCTGTCCTGACTCTTCGAAACGCTTAGTTCTAGAATGGTGGCAGCTGATGAAGGAAATGTTCTCTAGGTGGCCTGTGTGTTTTCTGTACTCTGTGTATCATTTTGTCCAAGTTTTTTTTTTGCAACGTCCTGTACCCAGATATGCATCTATATATACATGTAGATGTAGGTATGTACATACATGTACGTATATATACATGTACTCATATGTTGTTTGTATTATATATATATACATACATATATACGGCAGATAAGTAAAAGGAGAGGATATTTGCCGTATAAATTTTAAACCATGTTCTAACCCTGCTCATATATGAAACTCTGTTGTGAGATTGCCAGGCAATAACCGACATAAGCGTATGAATAATTGGGTAGAATACCGGCAGTATATTGAATATGCACTAAGGTACGTATGCATGCATCTATATATCTATATTCTTTTATCTTTTATTTGTTTAAGACATTTTACTGCAGCCATGCTGGAGCACCACCCTTGATCGAACAGATCGGGCACAGGACTTATTCATTGTAAGCCTAGTACTTATTCCAGCGGGTTCTTTTGGTGAGTTACAGGGACGTAAACACACCAACATCGGTTGTGAAGTGATGGTGGGGTACAAACACAGACCCACAAACATATACATGCATACACAGACACACACACACACACGCACACACACACACACACGCACGCACATATATATATATATGTATGTATATTACATATACATGTGTTTATATTTGTATATGAACGTAGATTCGCACACACACACACACACACACACACATATATATATATATATATATATATATATATATATATATATATATATATATATATATATATATATGCATGTATGTATTCATGTATGCATGCATTTATGTATCTATGTTTTCGTGCATAGGTGTGTGTATGTATTTATGTGTTATGTAATCACCCTGAGTAATTACTTTCTTAATCTGACGCCTCTATGAAAGAGGAGGAAATAGTAAAGTTGCTGTTTCTCGTATGAGTCATTATAAATTAATGATAAGTTGATTTATTGCAATACCTCGCAGAGAAATATATTAAACACTTTCGCAATTTATGTCTTATTACTTTATTCTTTCTCTCCTTCCCCGATACGCATGTATGAATGTGTGAACACACACGCACACAAACACACACACACACACACACACACACACACACACACACACACACACACACATACACACACACACACACACGGCGAGCTGGCAGAAACGTTAGCACGCCGGGCGAAAAATGCTTAGCGGTATTTCGTCTGCCGCTACGTTCTGAGTTCAAATTCCGCCGAGGTCGACCTTGCCTTTCATCCTTTCGGGGTCGATTAAAATAAGTACCAGTTACGCACTGGAGTCGGTATAATCGACTTAACCCGTTTGTCTGTCCTTGTTTGTCCCCTCTGTGTGTAGCCCTTTGTGGGTAGTAAAGAAATAACACACACACACACACACACACACACACACACACACATATATATATATATATATATATATATATATGCGGGCGGGGGAGTGAGAGAGAATGTGTGTGTTTGCATGTGCGTTTTTGTGTGTGTGAATTTTTTTTATATATACGCGCATGCGTGGCTCTGTGGTAAGAAACTTGCTTCCCAACCACTTTGATCTGTGTTCATTCCTATTGCGTGACACCTCGGGTAAGTAGCCTCTGCTATGGTCTCCGACCGACCAAAGCTTTGCGAGTAGATTTAGTAGACAGAAACAGAAAGAAGACCGTCGTACATATATATATATATATATATATATATATATATATATATATATATATATATATATATATATATATATATATATATATACATATATATACCATATGGAATTACGCTTACCATATAAAATTATCAACCAAGCAGTTTTGCTAGGATAACTTGTTATTAGGGTAATTATCTTTAAAACTCCTAGACTTATTTTTATTACGTATAAAGGGATATAAAGAACGGTTACCTCCCTTACGCTGCAAAGTTACAATTTTTCGATTTAGTGTAGTTATTCGAACTAAAATTTAAATTGCTATTACAGTTATGACGTGTTTTCATGTCCCGATTAATAGAGGTAGAATTAATGTCAATAGGGTTAATATAAGTAATCTTTTTTCTTTATAGCCTGCTTTAAGTAAGTCAGATTTAAAAATTCGGCTTTATCGTTAAATATATCAACATAAGCAGATAATCTAGAATGTCTAAGGGAAATATTTCTAACTAAATTCCGTATAATAGCCTTTGAGTGATTACTGAAAAAGCTAATATATATTAAATTAATTGATGGTTTATGGTATGGGAAATACGAATCATTGCATAAGTTAAGGGTAATATCCAAAAAGTTGGCTTTAGTTATATCATCATTGAAATCAATGCTTAAGCCCATGTTTCGGAAAAATTTACCCAACCTATTTTTTACCCTTTGAAAGTTTTGGTTAGAAACATTTTGAAGGCTAGAAACAATCAACACGATATAAACTTACATTGATGTTTGGGAATTGGTCAGCCATCGCATAAAGAATATATATATCGACCAAATCAGCCGATTGTGCTGAGTCAGAACTTGCCATCGTGATATCAAAAGCGTATCTTTACGGACCCATAGTTTGTTTTCAAATCCAATGATTGATTTTCTTGCAGCTAACACCACATTAATTTCATCCCGGTTGAGATCTGCTTTGTTGTGTACAAACCAAATGCTTTCTTGAGTACAATTGAGTTAATGGAGGAATATTAACTAGAAATACTGAACTGTATAAACTTAGTGCACTTCTTGTTATTAATAGAATTAAACCAGTCGACCACTTGGTTTATTAGACCATAAATTAAGCTTTAATTTTTTAAATAAAGAAGGAATATATTTATCTAGAACAGTTTTGCTAAGTACACCGATATCAGAGCTAGAAGTACAAATAAGTCGTAAGTTTGGGTTATTAAAAATTTGGTTTGTGGTCTTTTAAAATGGAATGGAATATTCTATCTAGATCCTTCCCGTATGACAAAGGTAAATCTTTTTGTTCGCTTCTTAAAGAAGAACAATTTCTCATCCTCTTCTCTAACAATACTCTTATAAACACGTTTAAAGAACCCGTTTACCGCTGGAAACATTGGCAAAAACATACCTTTAGTTCCTATAGGTAATTTCTATAATCTATAAAATTCGACCTTTAGCAGTCTTCCTGCATTTCATTTCCACTACATATATCTCTTTCCACGCTTTAAAGTTTTATTCCCATTCACATGTCCCACTATGTTTCTCCACTCTTAATTTTCTGTTAATTTCTTTTTATTCTCCGCCTTCTCTTTCTCTAAATTACCTTTGACGTTAAATCTATTAACGTTTTTTTATAAAAATAACTTGCCAATGTTTCCCTTCATCATATACTCGGTAATCACATTTGGTTAAAATGGGTTATTGATTTGTTTTGTTTCTCTTTTTTTCTTCCTGACGAGATGACTGCATTGTTCTACATAATTTTATTCTTTCCGGAATAATATCGATGCTTTCTTCGAAATCTATGTCGGAAGTATAAAGATTTGAATAACATCTGCGTTTAACTCCATTTCTTAATCTATATATTTATCAGTCTCTCTCTCTCTCTCTCTCTCTCTCTCTATATATATATATATATATATATATATATATATATATATATATATATATGCATATATTTATATATGTATGTATGTATGTATACATTTATACATGTATATATTTATATATGTATATATTTGTGCATGTGTGTTTCTGTTTGTCCCCCGCCACCGCTTACCAACAGACGCTGGTGTGTTTATGACCCCGTAACCAAGTGGTTCGGCCAATGAGACCGATAGAATAAGTACTAGGCTTAAAAAGAATCATGCCTGGGGTCGATTTCTTCTAGTAGAAACACTTTTAATGTGGTGCTCCAGCATGGCCTCATTCAAATTACTGAAACAAGTAAAAGTCTAACAGAAGATATGTTCGAATATTTTCTCGTAGAAGAGACAGAATCCTTCAAAACTTCGATTTAAAAAATAACAGCCATAAATGTAACATGTATAAGATGAGAAATGTATTTTAAATATTTTCACCAGTAAAAAACATGAGATTGTTTGAGCAGGGAGTAATGCATATGCGCACAAAATAGCAGAAGATACTGGAACCAAGCCGTAATTATATCATTGATTGAATAAATTGCTGTTCTTAAAACTTGTCTTATTTTTGCTTACAAAACCGAGCGCAATTTTCGGCCCACACAATATTTCATATATATAGTCAATACTGTTGTTTACCAACTAAAACTTCCACTGTCCACACTAGTTTGTTTATTTCATTAACGTATATACAACACGGACTTCATGTTCTTTACATATTTCCTTGTCGATGAATCTGGTACGTAATGTTTAATAGAGTCGTTCACCAAAATTATTGGCAGTCATATCAGATTCATTGACAAGTATACTTTTCTATTCTAGGCACAAGACCCGAATTTTTTGTAGAGGGGGCCAGTGGATTAGATCGACCCAGTGCGCAACTGGTACTTAATTTATCGACCCCGAAACGATGAAAGAGAAAGTCGACCTCGGCGGAATTTGAACTCAGAACGTAAAGATAGACGAAATGCCGTTCAGCATTTCGCCCGGCTTGCTAGCGTTTCTTATTTCTTTGTTGTCCACAAGGGGCTAAAGATAGAGAGGACAAACACGGACATACAAAGTGATTAAGTCGATTACATCGACCCCAGTGCGCAACTGGTACTTAATTTATCGACCCCGAAACGATGAAAGGCAAAGTCGACCTCAGCGGAATTTGAACTCAGAACATAAAGACAGACGAAATACCTATTTCTTTACTGCCCACAAGGGGCTACACACAGAGGGAACAAACAAGGACAGACAAACGGATTAAAACGATTATATCGACCCCAGTGCATAACTGGTACTTAATTTATCGACCCCGAGAGGATGAAAGGCAAAGTCGACCTCGGCGGAATTTGAACTCAGAACGCAGTGGCAGACGAAATACCGCTAAGCATTTCGCCCGGCGTGCTAACCGTTTCTGCCAGCTCGTCACGTTATTCATTGGTCGTGGCACTCCGTCAGTTACAACGACGAGGGTTCCAGTTTATCCGATCAACGGAACAGACTGCAAGTGGCTGAGCACTCCAGAGATATGTGTTCCCTTAACGTATTTGTCGGGGAGATTCAGCGTGACACAGTGTGCAAAGGCTGGCCCTTCAAAATACAGATACAATAGAAACAGTGAGAGGAGGTTGTGGTGAAAGAGGACAGCAAGGTTCACCCCCTGCCGGAGCCTCGTGGAACTTCAGGTGTTTTCGCTCAATAAAAACTCACAACGCCCGGTCTGGCAATCGAAACGGCGATCCTACGACCGCGAGTCCGCTGCCCTAAGCACTGGGACGCCACATTCATTGGTAAGTATTACATCAATAATAGTAGCAACTGAGTTAAAAATATATAATTTTGCAAAGGGTATTGTACTGAAAGATACGATTAAATAATCTACAATAATCTATTCAAAACATGTCATAAACGAATTTCCGCTGGTTTTAATATGCACTCCGTCATGCTATCTGCAATTTATGGCTACTTCGTTCATTGTAACTATAATTCATTACTGTTTAGCTATATAGATATACACAAAAAATTAGTTTCTGCTCAGAAAACTAAAACAAAAGCTTTAATCTTCTTGTCAGTTCATATCTTACGAATATTTTATGCTGCTCCTCAGGATAAAATGTTGCTGAAGTCAGAATTGCAATATAAGTTAAAATTTATCGGATAAAAATAATATTGTTGAGTACATTCACTTGTAGAAGTAGTTGTAGTAATTTATGCGAGGTTTTAACTAATATGCTCCGGAAATACCTTCCTAACTGCAAACCCAATATTTCTTGCAAACGTAATGTGAATAATTCATTATCCCGCGTGAATTATAATCCTTTATGTTATTTATCTCAGTGGTAAAGTTATTGCTCCTCGATTAATTATTTATAAGGACGAATCTCTGTATTAACTGTCTACTATTCATAGTTATTGAAATTTATTTGTTTAAAAGTGAGGGTGACCACGGTGTATCAATATTCCTACGAGATTAACACTCGACTCTGTTCAATTTATGTTTGTATATAATCATGACCTTTACTCAGCTAACATACATGAGAATATTACGAATATCAAACTGTATGCCTTTCCATTCATTTAAAAATAATTAACGCACTCATAGGTGTTACGGTGGGTATACCTTTTCTTTTCATCTGTTATTCAAATGATATTTTGTGATTCTACGAGCATGGAGAGTAGATTGATCTCAGTATAATATACTGTTAGCTTGTACATTGTCAGAATCTCGAAGGACCAATGTAACTTGAAGAGAACCTGAGTATCTAGGAAGTTCTAAAAATTATCTACATTTGATTTCTAAAAACACTTTACAGAGCCAATTATCAACTCCCAAGTATTATAACTTTAACTATGAAATCTAGCACGCGACGCATGGCAAATTTTCGCAAATATTTATTTCTTTTTTGCTCGCAGGTGGCTAAACATAGAGGGGGAAAAGAAGGACAGATAAAGGGAATAAGTCCATTACATTAACCTCTGTGCATAACTGGTACTTATTTAATCGACCCCGAAAAGATGAAAGGCAAAGTCAACCTCGGCGGAATTTAAACGAAGAACGTATCGGCAAACGAAATACCGCTCAGCATTTCTCCCAAATACTTTTCGCAAATATTGCACAGTATCATTGTATTCTCTAATGAGGCTTCTGAGCGCAAAACATTAAGCAGCCCTTTCATCTAAACACCTAACACAGCTAATTTGTAGTCTTCTCAACGTATGAACCAATTTTGAAAGATTCACTGTGAAGATATAATTCATCGCGTAGAATATAGCGGTCTCAATAAACACTTTTCTTAATAAAAAAGATGCTTGTATTTTAAATTTGTCACGTGGGTTATGTCTCATTATATCTAAACGTGCAGTACTAAATCTAACATTTCAAATATGTTTATACATTATGCGGAAATCTACAAAAACAAACCAGCCTAGATTAGTCAACAGATCCACTCCTATTTTATTGCAAGACAACGCTTGACCACACATCGCCAAACTGACCTTGGCGAAAATACAGGAGTTGGAGTTGGAAGTTCTCCATCATCCACCATACTCACCTGATCTTGTTCCCACTCACTATCACTGCTTCCAAAGTTTGGATAACATTTTGATAGGAAAAAAACTTAAATCCGACAATGCTGTAAAACAGGCCTTCCAAGATTTTATTGACTCTAGATTGCCAGATTTAAAATATTTGGTGAATATTCATATTATTTAATTGTCAAAACTAATACAAATTAGCCGATTAAAGCTTCCATAGATAAATAATCATAATTGTATATACGTATACTTTAATATTGCAGTAAAGAAAACATCGCCTGGAACATTAAATAAATGTATGATAATTGTTTGTGTGGCTTGTGACTTTGCAATATTCGAGATTCATTTTACGTGGCTCATATATGAAGCAAATATGTTCAATTTTGATATAGAGTAATACATTAAGGCATCTCATTATTTTTTGAAAGAAAGTGAGCACCGACTCTCCGAGAATGTACTACATATCTTGAATAAGCTGGTATGGAACCCTTCCAGGAGAGAAACCACCATTTCTGAAATTATCATTAAAATATCTATTCTGTATATGCAATACTAAACCAGTTGAGAATAAACATCTTCTTCCTACATCAATCCCCTCTCGTATATGTATTGCATTTTCTACCGAATTGCAGTTCTACCGTATGAAGGATGTATTCTTCAGACAAGCTGAGTATTTTCCTGTAATTTGATTCCCAACTTGAGGAATCTATTTGTTTTCTGAGAGTAGATTCACAAGTATCTAAAATGTATCTAAGTAGATTCACAAGTATCTAAAATGTATCTAAGTAGATTCACAAGTATCTAAAAGTATCCATCGCAAATTCCTTTTACATAATAATAATATATTACCTACAATGTTGTATTTACTGTTGTAGCCCAGCATCCGCATCAACGGCTATTGCACATTCCTACTTTAATGGCAGTTTGCATTATATTTTCTAATGACGTCTCCCTAATTTAAGACAAAATATTAAGGTTTCTTTGTGTTTGGGAGATATTTGGAATGAGTCGAAGTGTTATGGAGAATGGGTAGTAATATACATAAGGTCATATGAAGGGTAGCAGTAATATCTATGTTTGGCACAAATATTTAATGCTAGTAATTTTGATAACCAGTACCTTTTTTGCAGCTTAATGTGTTAATAAAAAGGAGACGCCAATGTTGAGAGAGACAATAAAAATGGGATGTAAGTGGCTGATTCATGGATCACTCTAATGTCCCTTGTTAGTTAAGAGAATCCTAAATATTTATCGGAAGGTCAACCGAAAGAGAAGAGGAAAACAAAAGTTGAGTTGCAAGAATGAGTAATTGCTCGTTGGCAATGATATCAAGTTTGGGTGTCATCTGAGGTTGTTTGATGTTTATGAGTGTTTTATCAATTTGAGGTCTGAATTATTCATTGGAATGTAAAAAAAAAATCACTGCGATAAACATATGACCAATAAGTGATCTTTCGAGCGTCCGTTAAAGTTTAGGGCGTTTTTAGGAAACTAAATATTTATTTTCTCTTGTACGTTTACCATATATTCTTTTCTACTCTAGGAACAGGGTGCGAAGTTTTGGGGGAGGGGGCCGGTCGATGAGATCAACCCCACTACGAAACTGGTTCTCAATTTATCGGCCCCAAAAGGATGAAAAGTAGAATCGACCTCGACGGAATTTGAACTCAAAACATAAAGACAGACGAAATACTGCTAAGAATTTCGCCCGGCTCGCTAACGTTTCTGCCAGCTCGCCGCATTATATTTACCAGATGCTGTGTCAGTAATGATATACCTGTCTAACCTACGTTAAGCATCAGGTATTTCGGCATACTTACCAACATTTTAAATGGAAGGGAAACAATACCAACAAACGATTTTGTTTATACTACAAATATATGTTTTCTTAGCCAGTGTTTGATTTGAACTGCGTGTCTGTCTTAATAATGTGATTGATCTACTCATCAGTAAAACTCTTAATAGAAAAACAAATATTCACTGCCACACATCTGTTGGTGTGGATCCATATTCCTCCTTGCATGACATGAGTGTGAATACATGGATGTGTGTGTGTGCGTGTATGCACGTACGAACTGAATTTATATCCTATGGCACTCTCATTTGTGGGTGTTTTATTATGAATATATATTTAAATTTGCCTCATTTGTTTATGCATTTATATACAAACTGAACGACATAACGTGCAAACTATTTCAAGCTTGAATTATACACGTGATACTGTAATTAGGTTTTCAAATGTCTTCCAGAACAATGCAAAGAAAGTGCCATCCTTCAACCTTGTATAAATTTATGACACATTGATTTGTAACTAGTTTGAGATGTTCTGACACGTAAAACTCTCGGCTCTTGTGACAGCCGTAATTTCTGCTGATTATTAATAAAAACAAAGCACACCCTCTGTTTTGCTATTTCTTTATTTGTTTCATTGTTTCTTACGGTAAAAATATTGTAGGAAAAAGGCGGCGAGTTGGCAGAAACGTTAGCATGCCGGGCAAAATACTTAGCAAGTATTTCGTCTATCTTCACGTTCTGAGTTCAAATTCCGCCGAGGTCGACTTTGCCTTTCATCTTTTCGGGGTCGATTAAATAAGTACCAGTTACCCACTGGTGTCAATGTAATCGACGTAAACCCTTTCTTCGTCTGTCCTTGTTTGTCCCCTCTATGTTTAGCCCCTTGTGGGCAATAAAGAAATAAGAAACGTTAGCACTTCGGGCGAAATGCTTAGCGGTATTTCGTCTGTCTTTACGTTCTGAGTTCAAATTCTGTCGTGGTCGACTTTGCCTTTCATCCTTTCGGGGTCGATAAATTAAGTGCCAGTGGCGTACTGGGGTCGATCTAATCGACTGGTTCCCTCCACCAAAATTTCGGGTCTTATGCCTAGAGTAAAAATAATAATAGTGTAGGAAAAACAAAGTCCAGCCAACTGCAGTGATGTTCATAATTGCTCCAAAATTTGCAGATCGGAACATTTACCGAGAAGGATATATTTCAATTATATTTCAATAATAGTGAATATGTGTATTCGCTGAATGTATGAGAGCTTGTTTTAAGGATGAGATGTAAAATTGATGTAATGAGTGTCCATTCATGAAATTCGATGGAACACCCTACTTACAGCCGAAGCCGCTAGAAAAAAAAATGAAAATTTTAGCTGCAGGCTCTCTAGTCTCGGTTACGTCGCTCAACTCAGCAGTTTTCAAGGGCTTGACTACCAGTATATTTTGTAAACTTGTAGAGAGTAATCATACTTGAATAAAATCCAATGAGATGAAAAGCGAACTCGGAATTCCGAGAAAAAAATTTAGATTTTTTTATCTAAATTTCAAATCAGCGTTACAATCATTATTGTCATTTTTCTGTGTGCTGTAGATAACAATTACAATCTAAACTATGTCTGCAAAGCTAAATTTTGAGAAAGAAAAATAACGAAATTAATGAAAAAGTAAAAATCAATTTCAATAGGAAAATTTTCTAGGTGAATGACACTTTCAAAATTGAACAAAAAATCGGGGAGGTGTAACAACTAATTTAGGGTGAAAAGTAAAACAAGATTTAATATTGGTTCAGTAATATAGATTGACACAGTTTGAAATTCGACATTTCAGAAAAATTTACAAATATTTTAAATCACAAGTCAGTACCAATTAAAGAAAAGATGTACAACTCTGTACATTTCTAGACAGT